>NW_007248968.1:0-1242 GCF_000164805.1 Carlito syrichta
TCATATGAGTAAGTCATTCAATTTTGGGTTATGTATCCCATAGAATAAAGTCAGGATCTTAGAGTTACATGCACTCTCATGTTCATTGTAGCATTATTCACGATGGTTGAGATATGGAAGCAACCTAAATGTTCACAGAAAGAAAAACAGATAAAGAAAATGCTCCATATATTTACAATGACATATTATCCAGCTTTTAAAAAGGAGTTCCTGCCATATGTGACACATAGATGAAGTCAGAGGTCATAATGTGAAGTGAAATAAGCCATTCACAGAAGAACACATTCTAGATGGTTATACATATGAGGTATCTAAAATAGTCAAACTAATAGACACAGAGAATAGAATGCTGGTTCCTAGGTGCTGGAGAAAGGGACAATGGGGAATTTCTGTCCACTGTGGATAAAATTTCAGTTACACAAAATGAAAAGGCCCTAGAGATCTGCTCAACACTGTGCCTGTAGTTAACAGTATTGTATTCTGCACTTAAAAACTGTGAAGAGGCTAGACCTCATGTTAAGTGTTTTCACCATAATAAAATATAAATCAATAAAAATTCTGTTTTTTGCATTAGATAATAAGTAAAGTAGCTTGGCACAAACTATTTGGTTAAGTGTATTCTTGAAGAGTATGTGTTAAAATCTAGCTGAAATAGATGTAAAAGAAGGTAAATAATTTCGATTAGCATAGATAAATGTTATATGGACATGTTAAATGTTAATTATGTTGAGTTGTTTCCTTTTTTGCTAGAGATCTATACACAGATGATAAAATACTCTGGAACTGAGAAGTCTTGATTGTTGATATTTAGTCATTTGATATATCAAAGAAACACTTTCTTTTTTTAAATCTCTTATTTAACAGGATAATATATTAGCATATTATTTCACAGAATCTTGCAGTATACATAAATGACAGACTTGTGAAAATAGCTAAATACCCTGACATTAATGAAAGCACAGTATTATTCATACAAAATTAATATTTAAATTGTCTAGCCATAGTCAGACATTTGACTTGTTTTTAGATTTCTGGTATTACAAATATGTTGCACAAATTGCATTGTTACACTAGTATTCCCCATTTGGTACTTTACTTTTCTGTTTGTTTTTTCATAAAGAAGTTATAAGTATTTATATCCCAACATGAAATGCTCTAATACAATATTATATAGATTTAACTTGAAATGTAATTGCATTCATGTTCACCTTCTAGTAAGTAGGCCAGAAACTTTTTGGGCAT
>NW_007248968.1:2011-9342 GCF_000164805.1 Carlito syrichta
TTGCCACTTAAATACAGATAATTTCTAGGATTTCATCTCTCATTGTGTATAGTCTCTCTGCAGAATCTCATCCCTTGGCACTAAATCAAATACCATCTACTACTAGAGATGACAAATTTTTATTTATCTTGTGTTGACCTTTCTCCTGAACACGTTATCTGTATTTTTACTAAAATTCTATCCTTAAAAACAAAATTATTATTATCTAACAAAATTTTAATCAGTATCCTGAATCCTCTGTTTCCAAGTTAGAAACATTGGGGTCATCCTTCACTAATTTTTCTTCTTCATATCCTACTTTCCACCAGTTGCCAATTTCTATTAATTCTACAACAGAAATGTCCCCAATATCTGATTATTCCTCTAATTTATTGTTGATATCCTAAATTGCATAAAGCATTCTACAAAGAGAGTGCACTACTTGTCTGGGATGGAGAATCCTGTATCTGAATTAAGGAGACATACATACTAATTGGTAACAGCTAGATATTTCAAAAGACTAGCTAAGGACATTTATGCAATTTGACTATCTTCCCTAATCTGAACTATTGCAGTAGGCTTCCAATTCTCTCCTTGTCAGCAAAATCTCCTCCTCTCCTCCATCTTCCATCCTTTCTCCATAGTGCAACTGGAATATTCTACCTAAGCCATCATTTTTCTCTACCTACAAAAAACTTCTTTTGCCTAAGCAGGAATTTATAATCCAGGACACTGAATGGGTTTTAGATTTCCATGAAACCTCATGAGAATGAATAAAAAATTGTAAATATATATATGTGCATTTTTGAAACACAGTTAACAGATGCTGACACACAGAAAAATAAAATATCGCCAAACAGCAATATAAAGCATGGGCCCCTTGGGGCCCATCCAATCAATGGTAAATTGTCCATATTTTACTCTTCCAGTTTCTCTCCCTTCTTTTTCCCATTAAGTTAACCTTCTTTCCAGGCACAGCAAACATTTCTCAGGGACTCTCTACTTTTTCAATGCTTTTGTGTTTCTAAGTTACATAACTTGAAATGGCATTGCCAATCACCATAACATATTTCTTTGCATTGGTGAGACTAAGCAGATCATTACAATAAGAAGACCCAAAAGCATTTTTCACTAACTCCTTCCTGTTTGTTTGTTTGTTTTTTAATTTATTGTAGAGATGAGTTCTCACCAAGTTGCCCAGGCTGGTTTCAAACTCCTGGGCTCAGGCAATCCTCTCACCTTAGCCCACCAAAGTGCTGGGATTACAGACATGAGCCACTGTGCCCGGTCTGATCCTCCCTGTTTTATAATCTTTTGTGTCTAGTTTTGAAAAGTTGAATTTGTTAAGTCCACATCTGGTATAATTTAATCTTCTGCAATCTAAGGTAGTTTTCATTGACACTGTCTGACGAGAGACTAGCACAGCCTATCTTACTTGCTTCAAAAAGAAACTTTAGTGCTTAGTGTATTTTCTAATGCATAAAAGTTGTTCAATATAAGTTAGTTGAATTCATGCATGTAAAAGAAATGTGGAGGCTATTTATTGGCCAAGATCACATGTCTGACATTAATTTTGGTGAGAATAGAAAAAAAAGCATGAAAGAATTGGAGCAATAAATTATATATTTGAAATAAAGAGGTAAATTCTCCATATTATTGATACGTGACTCAACTTGATTCAAGAGTGTTGAGAAACTTCCAAGAGAAGAAATAACCATCAATAAAATATTTGAGGAAGACAGTGCTCACTGGTTGGATTCTGTGCAATTTACTTTTTTCATCTATCATTCCACATATATATTTTAGCAAAGGTACTACATACTAAGTTCTAAAGAAATTAATTTTTAAAAATCTAGTTCTAAGTGATTTGGAAGCCAATAAAGAAGATACAGTAATAGTAAAGCAGGGGTCCCCAACCCCAAAACCCACAACTGACCCATACTCATCCATGGCTTGTAAGGAACTAGGCTGCACAGCAGAAGGTGAGCAGCAGGCAAGCTGAGCTCTGTATTCTGTCAGATCTGTGGGGGCACTAAAGTCTCATAGGAGCACAAACCCTATTGCAAACTGTCTATGTGAGGGATCTAGGTTGTGCTCCATACAAGAATCTAAGGCCTGTTGATCCCCTTCCCCCCAGTCCATGGAAAAACTGTCTTCCATAAAACCAGCCCCTGTTGCCAAAAATGTTGGGGACCGCTTGCAGTACAGGACTAAGAAGGTTTAGCCAAGAATAAAGTCATGGAGATGATAAGGACAGTGCTTAGAATTTTACAAGAGTCATTTCGATCCAGAAGTGCCTGGGTTTGAGAACTGATCAGGAGGCAAAGTAAAGAGGACCATCAAATGGAGGTCAGCTGTGCTACTTGTGGTACTAAGAATGATGGAGAAAGTGTGTTTGTGTGGTGGGGGAAGGTAAGAGCAGCACAATGAAATCTTTATTGGACCCTGTGAAAAGCTCAATATAAAATTCTGATAAGCTAATGAGTTGCTTTAGAGTAACTTTGTTTTAAAATCAATATAAAATAAGCTATAAAGTTAAGACACAGGGACTGTATCTTAATCTATAAATGCAGGAGTGATTAATTAAAAGGACAATGTGAGAGTCATCACACATGGATTCTTTATTATGTGCTAGGCATGGTACTCAATGTCATCTCCTTTAATTCTACAACCACTCCTCGAAGTAAGTACTATTATTATTTCAATATAGCAATAGAGAACATGACACTTAGAGAGTCTAAAGAACTTGTTCCAAATCACACAGCTAGAAAGAGGCAAAGCAGGGACTTGGATACGTGAACGTTTTCTTACCTTAATCTCCTGGTTTTCAATTAATGCCATTGCATACTTGCCTGTTAGGGTATTCAACATTCTAGATTTACTTTTATGTCTCTTTAGGGTTCTAATGATGTATTTAATGTTGATTTACTTCTTGATAGTTGATTGAATATTGTGTCCAACCTTTCAGAAAGATGATATAAAAGAGTACCTAGTCTCTTGCTGTGTGTTCTCCACTAAGTTATGTTTTTATCTCAATTGTTTCATCTTATAACTACAATGTAAATACAGAATTGCACAGTCCATCTCAACAAATATTTCAACTGCTTTTTAAAACCACTTTAATGAATATTTTCTCCAATTTTCTTTTTATTTCAAAGTTTATAATTCTGTGAATCGCCAGAGGCAATCCACTTCAGTCCTTCAAGCCCCTCCAGGGAAGATCTGCTGGGATCGCTGCCACCTCTCCTGCGACAGAGACGTCCTCCCCACCGTAAGTCTCCAGCTGTCTGCCCTGAGGCAGGCAGTCATCTCCAGTCTTTGCCATTCCTGTCTGGTCCCACCCCCCCTGGGGCGAGCAACTGAGATAACACCACCTGCTGGCGATTCAAGGTAACAACACCAAAACAGGAAAAACAAGCTTGATAAAGACATAGGCCAGAGTGGTGAACAGAGGGTGATCTGAGCTGTCCTTCACAGCAGACCAGGGGCAACTGACACTAACTGCAAACTAATTTACCTGCTTGAAAAGAAAGCTAGAAATCAGAACTGAAAGGACATTGGACTTAAACAAAAAGTCTCAGAGTGTGCTTCATTGATTCTGTTAGTTTAATGACTTAATTGTATTCCTACTGTATTGTTCCCTTTTTTCTTTTTTCCTCTTCCTATTCTTCTCTTTTCTTCTCTCTGTAAACCGAATCTTTATATAGAGGAACAGCACACTAACAAGGTGCTTGTTTAGCTTGTATGTTAGCATCACTACATGTTTTATTTTTTTTTGTATGAGAGTTGGTTCATCTGTAGCTGTAGTCTATTGTTTTTATCTGTTTCAGTATAGGCCTCTCCCTCTATTTGTTGGCACACTTGTTTGTTTCCCCCCTTACTCCTCTATATCTCCACCCCCCTCTTCAACCCACTGTCTGCTCCATTATCTCCCCTCTCCATTTTATTTCAGGGAGTAAACCTACAGCCCCATTGAATGGACAGACTCCAAGGCAGTGGGAATTAGGTTCCAGATTATCCACACACCTGTCAGTGAATACCAGGACCTGCAGATAGATTTTGAATCACAGCTCCCCCCTTAAGTAAATCTCAAAACTGCAAAAAGGACCACCCCCAACCTACAGTGCAACTCCAGAATTGAACAAAGTAAGAGGGCATACATAAAGAATAGGAGATTGAACAAACAGAAGTAAAACCAATCCCTATACCCCTGAATAACAGAATTAAAGAAGACGGTGATGCAGAGGGAAGGAAAAAGTAGGAAAGGGGAAAACTGCACAGATGAAGAAAAGAAAAGAATATAGGCCTCACACAGACCCCTGGGAGATCAGACACTGAGAAAACAGATTCTGGAACACAAACAATGAAGAGCCCCAAGAATGACTGGTTACATGCAACAAACCCAGACATCAAGATATTAATGGAGAGAATTTTAAAAATTGAGGAGAGACAAGAGGAAAATAGGAAGGAGCTGATGTCAGAAATGACAGCAGTAAAGAATGCTGTGATGGAAATGAACAACAGACTAATAAGCATGGAAAGCAGAATCAGCCAAGTAGAAGAAAGAATCTCAGAGCTCGAACCAAAACACAGAACTAACCCAAACTGTCAAAAGCATAGAAAAGAAGCAAAAAAAGACAGAACAAAACCTGCTAGAGATGAATGATCACTTCAAGAGACCAAACCTAAGAGTAATTGAACTTCCTGAGGCAGAAAGAGAAACAGAAGCCACACTGGAACAAACATTTCATGAAATCATTCAAAAAAACTTCCCTCATCTCATTAAAGATGAAAAAATTCAAACACAAGAGATTCAGAGAACCCCTGCAAGACAACAAATGAGAAGACCAACTCCCAGACACATAATAATTCATCTAAACAAAGTTGCTATAAAAGAAAAAATCCTAAAGGCAGCAAGAGAAAAAGGCCAGACTACCTACTAGGGAAAACCAATTAGAATAGCAGCAGATTTATCCACAGAAATCCTTCAGGCTAGGAGAGTCTGGAGCCCTATCTTCAAAGTTCTAAAAGAAACAATTTCAACCAAGAGTAACCTACCTGGCAAAATTAAGCTTCATTAGTGAGGGAGAATTGAAACCTTTTCCAGATATCCAATCCCTAAAAACCTACGCTTCCACCAGACCACCTCTACAAGAAACACTGAAGAAAGTACTGAACACAGAAGAAAAAGAAAAAAGAACAACAGCATTCTTCACAAGAGTACAGGCAAAAGATTAAAAACACACATGAGCCAACTCCAAAACCCAAAGAAAGAAAACAAACAAAGAGGAACAACTCTGTAAGAACCTTATGACAGGGATCAACTCTTGCATTTCAATTATTAGCCTAAATAAGAATGGATTAAATGCACCACTGAAAAGACATAGAATGGCAAAATGGATGAAATATCATCACACAACAATTTATTGTCTTCAAGAGACTCACCTCACTAGAAAGGACAGCCACAGACTCAAAGTAAGAGGATGGGAAACAAACTTTCAGGCAAACGGAATACAAAAGAAAGGAGGAGGAGCGATCTTCTTGTCAGATAAAATATCCTTCAAGCTATTAAAAATCAAAAAAGATACAGAAGGCCACTACATAATGATAAAATTCTCAATCCATCAACAAGAAATATCTTTCCAAAACGTGTATGCACCCAACATAGGTGCACTAATTTTCATAAAGCAACTTCTAGGAAAACTAAAGAGAGATATTGACTCTAACACCATCATAACTGGGGACTTTAATACCCCAATCACAACCCTAGACAGATCATCAGGACAAAAAATCAGCAAGGAGATCCGGAACCTCAATGTGACTTTGGATCAAATGGACTTAATTGATACCTACAGAACACTCCATCCAAAGACCACAGAATACACATTCTACTCATCACCACATGGAACATATTCTAAGATCGACCACATACTCGGCCATATATCAAGCATAAGCAAATTTAAAAGGACTGAAATTCTACCAAGCACCTTCTTGGACCACAGTGGAATAAAAATAAACATTGACACCAACAAAGTCCCCCCAAAACCCACAAAGACATGGACACTAAACAGCATTATGCTAAACAACTCCTGGGTCAATGATGAAATCAAAACAGAGATCAAACGATACCTGGAAACAAATGAAAATGAAGAAACATCTTACCAAAATCTCTGGGATGCCCTGAAAGCTATAGTAAGAGGGGAATTTATATCCCTAAAAACACACATGAAGAAAATGGAAGGAACAGAAATTCACAACCTAACAAGCCACCTAAAGCAGCTGGAAAAGCAAGACCAAAAACACCCTAATTTCAGCAGAAGAATCCAGATCACCAAAATAAAAGCCCAAATCCAGGACATAAAAGACAAAAAGATAATACAAAAAAATCAATGAAACAAAAAACTGGTTCTTCGAAAGGATAAACAAGATCTATGGTCCCCTAGCTAGACTGACCAAGAAAAAATGAGAAAAAAACCAAATAAGCACCATCAGAAACACAAAAGATGAAGTCAAATCTGACCCTGAAGAAATACAAAAGATCATTAGAGACTAGTACGTACACTTGTATGAAAACAAACTTGAAAACCTTAAGGAAATGGAGGACTTTCTGATATCACACAACCTACCTAGGTTGAAACAAGAAGAAATGGAGACCCTAAATAGAACAATAACAATCAAGGAAATAGACTACATAATAAGAAAACTTCCTACAAAAAAAATGCCCTGGTCCAGATGGCTTTCCAGTAGAATTCTACAAGACATTTAAGGAGGAGCTGATACCAATCCTACTGAAGGTATTCCAGGTGACTGAAAAAGATGGAACTCTCCCCAAACCATTTTACGAAGCGAACATCACATTGATACCCAAGCCAGGTAAAGATGCAACAATGAAAGAGAACTACAGGTCAATATCTTTGATGATCATAGATGCTAAAATTCTCAACAAGATCCTAGCACACTGGATTCAGCAATATATCTCAAAATCATCCACCATGACCAAGTAGGCTGCATTCCTGGGATGCAAGGCTGTTCCAACATCCGTAAAACCATAACTGTAATTAAATACATCAACAGATGTCAAAACAAAAACCACATGATCATATCATTAGATGCAGAGAAAGCCTTTGAGAAAATCCAGCACCCCTTCTTGATAAAAAGCCTCGAATAGCTAGGCATACGGGAAACATACCTCAAAATAGTAAAAGCCATCTATGAGAAACCGACAGCTAGCATACTCCTAAATGGACAAAAATTGGAACCAATTCCCCTGAAAACAGTAACTAGACAAAGGATGCCCACTCTCACCCCTCCTGTTCAACATAGTATTGGAAGTTCTGGCTAGAGCAATCAGA
>NW_007248969.1:0-3969 GCF_000164805.1 Carlito syrichta
GTCTCACTGACTAGTTCTACACTCTGGTTTGTGCCCCAGTTACTAGTCATTTTCTATAATGGGTGCCTCAGTGACTATACGTCCTCTTTAATGGATGTCACATTGACTGTGCTTCTTCCATAATGAGTAATCCAGGGACTGGGCCTCCTCTCGTATGGTGCCCCAATGGCTGGTCATCCTCTGTGATGAGTGCTGCAGTGAATAGCCCTCTTCAATGATAGGTGGGCTAGCAACTTGACCTCATCCTACATGGATGCCCCAGTGACTTTCCCTCCTCTGTTATAGGTGCTTTTATTTTGGGACTCTTTCATAATGGGTTCATGAGTGACTGGTCTCCTCTATAATGGGTTCCTTAGTGAATGGTCCCCCTCAATGATGAATGATCTTTGGGCATTTTCTGTGATTGGTGCACAAGTGAATAGCCCTCCTCTGTTATTGGTTCCCCAATTGCTGGCTCTTTCTCATGATTTTTGCCCCAGTGACTGTCCCTCCTCTGTAATGGGTGCCACACTGACAAGTCCTCTTCTGAGATGAGTGCCCCAGTGACTATTCCTCCTCTATGATGCAGAGCATTGTGACTGGACATATCTTCTGTGATGGAGTCAGAGTGACTGACTCTAGAGTTTTATGTGTGCCCTAGTGACTGGCCTTCTTGTCTGAAGTGTGCCACAGTGACTGTCCCTCTTCTGTGATGGTTGTGCAAGTGTCTAGGCCTCCACTATAATTGATGCCCCAGTAACTAGCCCAGTTGTGTGATGGGTGACCAGTGATTGGATCTCTTCCACAATGGATGTCACAGCTATCCTCCTTCCTCTGTATGACTGTATCAGTGACTGGTCTTCCTATGTGATTACTTCCCCAGTGACTAGGACTTATCTATATTTGTACACCAGAGATTGACCCTAATCCATTATGAGTGTGCCAGTGACTGTGCCTTCTATCTGATTAGTGCCCCAGTGACTAAGCCTTCTCCATATTTGTGCACCAGGAATTGTCCCTAAGCCATATGGGTGCACCAGCTACTGCGTCTCTTCTGTGTGTGAATGATGCCCAGTGATTAGCCATAATCCATAATTGTTGACTCAGTGATGAGACTTCCTCTGTGACTGGTGTCTCATTTAGAGAGCCTCCTCCATAATGGGTGCACCATTGACTGCCCCTCTTTTCCTTTTGGTTCCCCATTGACTAGGCCTCATTCATATCATGTGGTCCAGTGACTAACCCTACCCTGATATTGGTGCCCCAGTGACTGACCTTCATACATGATGGTGCCTCAGTGCCTAGTCATCTTCTTTTATAGGTGTCCCATTGACTGGGCCTTCTTCATAATGGGTATTCCTGTGACTATATATCCTCTGTGATGGGTGCCCCAATGAATGGCCATCACTTTGATGAGTGCCTCAGTTAATGACCCTCTCCGTGTTGGGTAAACTAGTAACTGGACCTCCTCATATTGAATGCCTTAGTGACCAGCTATCTGCTCTAATGGGTTCCCCAGTTTCTAGACCTCCTCATTAATGGGTTCTCTAGTGAATGACCCCCCATTGTAATGAGTATCCCAGTGACTGGTCGTCCTCCATAATGGGTGCTCCATTGACTGAGACTCTTTTTGATTGGTGCCCTTGTGACAGGCTGTTCTCCAAAATGGGATTTCTGATGACTAACCCTACTCTGTGAGAGGTGTGCCAGTAGCTAGGCCTCTTCCATAATTGGTGTCAGGGTGAGTAGACCTCATCTTTGATGGAGATCCCAGTCACTAGCTCTCTCCTTTGATAGATGTTGCCGGAATGACCTCTTCTATAATGGATGACCCAGTGACTGGCCCCACTAGTGGTCTTTCTATATGATGGGAGTCTCAGTGACTGGGCCTCTTCTGGAACAGGTTCACAAAAGACAGTCCAATCTATGTGATGGGCTTCAGTAAATAACCCTTCTTAAAAATGGGTGGCCCAATTACTTGCCCTTCTCTGTGATGAGTGGCTTAGTAACTGGTCTTCCTCTGTGATGGGTGGCCCAGTGATTGGTCTACCTCCACATTGAGTACCCCAGTTACTGACTTTCCTCCAACAAGGCGTCTTAATATCTAGTCCTCCTCTCTGATGGATGCTAAAATGGCTGGTTCTTCCCTGTGATGTGTGCCTCTTGACTACCTGGCCTTTGTTTTGGGTACCCCAGTGACTAGCTTCTTCTGTGAAGTGTGCCTCAGTGACTAACCCTTCTCAATGATCAGTATCCCAGTGACTGAATCCCCTTCAATTAGGTACCCTATGGTTGAATGTCCTCTGGGATGAGTGCCTCAGTTTTAGCCCTCCTCTGTGATTGGTGCCTCAGTGACTGACTCTCCTGTGTGATGGGTGCATCAGTGACAGGTTCAACTCTGTGATAGGCGCCTCAGTTCTGTTACTCCTCTGTGTTAGGTTCCCCAGTGACAAATATTTCTTGGTTTTAGTTACCACAATATCTTTGTCTCCTCAGTGATGGTTGCCTCCGTTACTGGCCCTCATCTGTGATTGGAGAACTAATGACTAAGCCTTTCTCATGCGTCCCCCAGTGACTGACCCTCCACTATTTTGGGTACCCAAGTTACTGATCTTCACTCTGATTGGTACACCAGGGACTTACTGTCCTCTGTGCTGGGTGTCCCACTGACTAGCTCTTCTCTGTGATTGGTGTCACAGTGATTGGTTATTTTCTCTTTTTTTGTTTATGATTTTATTACATCCTCTAGTAGTATGAATTGTCATTTATTGGTTGTACAAGAACTGCTAAATGTTTTTAATATATTATCTATTTGAATCCTCACAATAACCCTTAACACAGGCAATATTATCTTCATTTTACAGAAGAGAAACTTTCAGATGAGAAACTGAAGGTCAAAGAATTTATGATACTTTCTTCTTAAGGCCCCAAAACCAGTACACAGCATAGCCAGGATTTAATTCCAGTCTGATATCTCTTTATCACTAAAACAGTAGGTTTCTGTCTTCTGTGCAAGATTGGGGAAACCTCTGTTGACTGCTACACAGATACTATCACTCTCTGACCTGTGACTCTGACTAAATATTCTCAGTAGTACTGACTATTACTTGATATCCAATTATGTGTCTGTGGTCTGTGTGACCCATAGAAAGTAAGCACTAAGAGGACAGAGTTCTTGAATGCCCTTTAAATATGGTGTCCTTTGTGCTTTAAATTCCGCTGAAACATAGGCTTTCAAGAAAATGTTGCTGATTAAGCGAATGAATGATACACATTAAATACCTCCTACATGCCAGTGAATATGTTAGATCTTATGCACACAATGCTCACCGAGCCGGACTGTATTTTTATAAAGCTTAGAGTAAGTTGTCTAAAGAATATATCTATTCATTTATTCCCCTCCCTCTCTTCCAATAAAATATGTATCGAGCACTTTTTGTTTAGCAATTGGTGTTCTTCACAGTGACTCACAGGTGTTTTACTCACTCTTCTTATTAAGAAGTTCATAGCTATAAGAAGAGCAAGACATATGAACAGATGATAAAAGTATAATTTTAAATTATTAGAAACTTTGTACAAGGAGAGGTAAATAACCTTACTTAGGGTCATGACGACTTTTGGAAGAGGTGTTGAATGTTCATGGTGAATAGGTATTTGCCAGGTGGACTCAGTTTGTGGTTCTAAGGCCATATCAGAAGATCTAGGTGGAGAGAGATGAACACATACATGGAATCAATCAGGACTTGGTTTCCTGTTTATCACATCTCTGGATGGCCCTCAACCCAGTCTCCATTCTTGTTGACATTTGTTCCTTGCTTCCTTCACCCTTGGGCTGCTCAACTTAGCAGAATTGCAGCACACTGTGGAAAGCAGCTTCATGGAGCAATGTGAGGGGGTGGAACTTTCTTTTTCTTTTTTTTATTTTTAATTAATTTATTTTTTATTATGATGTTGTGGGGTACAGTTAAGGGTAAGGTATACAATTACGTT
>NW_007248969.1:5217-7121 GCF_000164805.1 Carlito syrichta
AGTGTCTGTTCATGTCTTTTGCCCATTTTATAATGGAGTTGTTTGTTTTCTTCTTTTCAGCACGATGATTTCCTTGTAGATCCAGGATGTTAAACCTTTGTCGGACCTGGAGTTGGCAAATACTTTTTCCCAGTCTGTAGGCTGTCTCCCTGCTCTCTTGATGGTTTCTTGACTTTGCAGAAGCTTGTAGGTTTAATAAGGTCCCATTTATCTATTTTCTCTCTTATAAGCTGTGGGTTTTGGGTTTTGTTCAGGAATTGGATGCCAGTTCCGATTTCCATGAGGGTTTTTCCTTCATTTTCTAAGGTTCTTATGGTTTGAGGTTTCACATTTAGGTCTCTGATCCATTTGGAATTAACCTTTGTGCAGGGGATAGACAAGGGTCCTGTTTCAATCTTCTGCATGTGGTCAGCCAGTTTTCCCAGCACCATTTACTGAATAGATTCTCCTCTCCCCAGTGGTAGGTGGTGGAGGCTTTGTCAAAGATGAGTTGGTTGAGAAATTGAGGTTTTGCTTCTGGGATCTCAATTCTATTCCATTGATCTATATGCCTGTTCCTATACCAATACCAAGCTGTTATGATGATTGTAGCCTTATAGTAAAGTTTGAAGTCTGGTAGTGTGATACCACCTGCTTTGGTTTTTTTTTGCTGAGGATTGTTCTGGCTATTCTTGGACGTTTCTGTTTCCATATGAATTCCTGCATTGCTTTTTCTAGGTCTGAGAAGAATGTTGCTGGTAATTTGTTGGGTATTGCATTGAATTTGTAGATTGCCTTAGGTAAGATGAACATTTTCACAATTTTGATTCTTCCGATCCATGAGCATGGGATATTTTTCCATTTGTTTGTGTCAACTTTGATTTCTTTGAGCAGTGTTTTGTAGTTTTCCTTGTAAAGGTCTTTCACTTCTCTGGTTAGGAAGATGCCAAGGTATTTCAATTTTTTTGTGGCTATTGTGAATGGAATTGTGTTTTTCATTTGGGTTTCTGTTTGTTTATTATTGGTGTAGAGAAATGCGATTGTCTTTTGTACATTTATTTTGTATCCTGAGACATTGCCAAAGGTCTTTATCAGTGTAAGGAGATTTTTGACAGATTCTCTCGGGTTTTCAAGGTATTGTTTTTTTCTTTTCAGCGATTTTGAGTTCCTCGTAGATCCAGGATGTTAAGCCTTTGTCAGACCTGGTGTTGGCAAATATTTTTTCCCCAGTCTGTAGGCTGTCTCCCTGCTCTCTTGATAGTTTCTTTGGCTTTGCAGAAGCTTGTCGGTTTAATAAGGTCCCACTTGTCTCTCCTCTCTCTGATGGCCTGTGGGTTTTGGGTTTTGTTCAGGAATTGGAGGCCAGTTCCGATTTCCATGAGGGCATATCCTTCATTTTCTAAGGTTCTTATGGTTTGAGATTTTACATTTAGGTCTCTGATACATTTGGAGTTAACCTTTGTGCATGGGGATAGGTAGGGGTTCTGTTTCAAACTTCTGCATGTGGTCAGCCAGTTTTCCCAGCACCATTTACTGAATAGGTTGTCCTCTCCCCAGTGGTAGGTGGTGGAGGGTTTGTCGAAGATGAGTTGGTTGAAAAATTGGGGTTTTTGCTTCTGGAATCTCAATTCTATTCCATTGATCTATATGCCTGTTCCTATACCAAAACCAAGCTGTTTTGATTATTGCAGCTTTGTAGTAAAGTTTGAAGTCTGGCAATGTGATATCACCTGCTTTTTTTTTTTTTTGCTGAGGATTGTTCTGGCTATTCTTGGATGTTTGTGTTTCCATATGAAATTCTGTGTTTTTTTTCTAGGTCTGAGAAGAATGTTGCTGGTAATTTGATGGGTATTGCATTGAATTTGTAGATTGCCTTAGGTAAGATGGACATCTTCACAATGTTGATTCTTCCAATCCATGAGCAG
>NW_007248970.1:0-10974 GCF_000164805.1 Carlito syrichta
CCAGTTTGCTGATTGGGAAACAGAGCCTGGAGCAATTAGATCAATTAGACCCCTGCACCAGGCCACACTGGTGGTGAGTGCAGAGGCTGGGCTTTAGTCAGGATTGCCTCCACGCCCAGGCCCTCCCTGTGTCCCCCCGGGAAGAGTGAGAGGGAAGACACGGCTGGCTGCAGGGAGTAGTTGAGAGCTGGTGGATGCCTGGGTCGTAAAGGAGAGGAAGTGAGGTCTTCTCCACAGAGGAGCTTAATCATCTTTGGGAACTTAACAGGAGCAGAACAGGCTAGAAGGGCCACTGTGGGATGGTCAGGAAGGCGACAACAGGAAGACTGGAAGGCAGCTCCCAGCTGGGGCTGTGTCATGGGACGGCGCCAAGAGCCAGTGGGCGCAGGTTTATGAGTTCCTCCATAATTGTCTGAGTCCATGCACACACAGGGGCCACAGAAGAGGCGGTGCCTTCGAGCCCCCCATGGGACCCCACACTTGGCCAAACGCCCAGAAGAGCTGCATCGTGAGCGGATGCACGGAGCTACCTGTGAAGAGGGGCTAATGGGCTCCCACGGGGGCTGGGCAGGCTGGGCGGGAAGGTGGGAGAAGGAGAGTTCACACTGCAGGGAAGGACGTGGGGCCTGCACAATCAGCCTGGGGTGGGACCTGGGGGAGCTGGGAGACTGCAGCCTGCAGCCAAATAGCCCATTTGCAACAAAACACATGCATGGATGTGTGTGTACAACAGCAGCCCAGGAAACACCACTGCTCACGGAGGGTGAGTCACACTCTGTATCAGCCAAGAAGGGAATGCGGATGTCATTCTGTGTCCAACCAAGGAAATCCACTGCTGGACAGGCTGGAGGACGCTGGCCAGGGAAAGCCTGGCATGCTCTAATGAGGGTATATTACAACCACACTCAGCCTTCCAAAACAGCATCAGGAGAAAAGGAATAAAGGCATTTTTCTTAAGAGGCAGAAGACTTCACTTTGCTTAACAAGAACACTTAACACCACTTGGCCCATGGCCTCAGGCAGCCTCATAACCATCAGTGCTGGGAACTGTCTCCACGCCTACTGTTCTAGCTTCACTTGAGGACGTGTCATTTAGCCTGGCCATGAGGGCTGCTTTAAAGATGACAGAGCCCCATGAAGGCTCAGAGGGTGCCCACTGACCAGAGTTCCGCACCCCTCCACGACCTGTGGGCCCATCTCTGTATCAAAGACTCCAGATTTGGTATATCAATCACCATTACTGAATCAATCATAAAAGCTCCTGCAACCCGCACTACAAACATAGGAACCAAATCAACCAGTAGCATATTAAGTCACCATAAGGCTGGCCCTGACTTCCTAGAGATGGAATTAATCCTATTTTTAATTAAAAATTTAACTCCATAAATATTTTAAAGCTCCCTTCCTCTGTGGCAGAGAGGGATCTGGTCCTGCAGAAACGTGCCCACCCCACCCTCCCAGTGAAGGGACACCACTGTGGGCTAGTGAGATTCAATTAAGTGGACAGTGAACTCCCCAGGCAGGAAGTCTAGAAAGCTGGGGTAAATGTCACAGCTCAGAGCAGTATTTGCATACCTTTCAGAAGTCAGTCAGTCAACCTCTGCTTCCTGCATCTCAATAGGGAGAGGGGGAGTCCTGTGGCTGGCACCCCACCTGTGGGAGCACTCCGGACACCGAGACGCAGTGCCCCACTTAGAAGTTAGTGCCGGGGGGCCCACGCAAGTCTGAGCCCGACTGATTCTCTGTCCTGGCCTCTTTGGGATGCTGGGCCTGTCTGCAAGTGCCCTGACTCGCTCCTGCCTGTGGGTGTGTGTGAGTGGACGTTTGGCCAAAGTCATTTCAGCACAAGATGCACCTTCTCAGCTATAGTCTCATCCTGGGCTGTTAGGCCTCTCAACTCTCACATGGTGAGGATGGCTCCAGAGCCACAGCAGCACAACTGCACCATGTGTCAGAATCCCCCTCTGCAGGGTGCCATCCTTTTTTTTTTTTAAAAAAAATTTATTTATTATAAAGATGTGGGGTACAATTCAGGGTTATGTATACAAACACTGATCATGCAGGTACCCTTGTTGACGAGGTATGCCCCTAGGGTGCCATCCTAAAACCGACTTGTTTACCATTGGCCCTGAATGAGCATTTCAGGGGTGCCTTGGACAATGAACAGGAGCTGAAATTCAGAGGGCTGCGTGCTAACTAACCGCTACGCGATGTGTGCTAGGCTGCCATGAGGGTGGAGTTGTCTCCTCACCAGATAGTGGCATCCCAAGGGTGCCCGGGAGATAGAAATAGGAATAATTCCATCCCTAGGAAGTCGAGGGTTCCGGGCCTGTCCTAGCAGGGGGTCATTGGATGTATGGGGAAATGAGTGGATGAATGGCATTGATTGAACTTTAAGTGAAACTTCTGCACTTTTGATATGTACCCAAAAATCCATTTCTGCACTGAGTGAAAATTGGCCAGGAAGACACTGAACTGTTTCCAGTTGCCTTCCTCCCATAAGAACATACTACTTTCCATCTGTCTGAACCACAATTTCCATACCCCTCAATAGCAAAAGCCGGAAATCTCACATTTAAAACAAATTTTGGAAACCACTTCCATTTTTAAAATGAAAACAAATTACAACCACCCCTTGGCATCCATGAGAGATCAGTTCTGGGACCCACCCCATGATACCAAAATCCACAGATACTCACACCCTGATACAAAATGATGTTGTATTTGTATATAACCTACTCAATCCTCTTGTACACTCTATGTCATATCTAGATTACTCACAGTGCCTGGTGCAATTTAAATGCTATGCCAATAGTTGTTATACTGTATTGCTTAGGGAATAATAACAAGAAAAAAGTCAAAGTGTGTGCATGTTCAGTACCAATGTGACTACCCTTTCTTTTTTTTTCTCCCAGATACTTTTGATTCAAAGTTGGTTGAGCCCATGGATGTGGAACCCACAGGCTATGTATGTGTTAGGCCAGGGAAAATAGAACAGGAATGAAATCACAGATGAGAAAAAATATGAGGCAACATATATTTAAAAAAATAAAACAGAGAGATTAAAAAAATACAGTTGTATAAAAGCTTTTAAAACATTGCATTTTGGATGTCCTGCCTAATCAGTGTTAAAAATTGGTTCTCTGCTTAGACTTGAGGTTTTATTTTGTTTGAAAGTAATATGCTATTTATAAGAACAGATGGTCACTTAAGCTATGCCTGTTGTGATGTTCAGGATGTTGCTATAGATTTAAGCACAGAAGTACAACCAATGCTCAACCCAAACATCCCTCCCTCTCTGAGCTGGCACTTCAACTTCATGCTGGGCTCCATGCTAAAGCAGTGCTCCTTGCTCCCCTCCACCTTAAGGCAGATTTTAGTTTTCTGGTTGCCATGCCCCCTCTTTGTTTCTGCTTTGAATTCACAAATTCCCACACTCTCAATCCATCTAACGCCCATCATAGCTGGCCTGTGTGTTGTCTTGGAAAAGTTTCCTCTTTGTCATGCGCTGCTGATAGCAGAATGAAATTACTCTTCATTCTAGATAAGGCCGCTGCTTTTGAGAGTGAGGTCTTGCAATTCAGGGGTGCATAGTTACAACATGAGGGATCATGTTGGGCCGGGACGGCCAAGACAGTTTTCCCACGCAGAGGCTTCCCTGCTGGGCTGCGTCTCTCCAGCACTTGCTCACTGGCCTGAGAACGTGGCTAGGTTCCAATTCAAGCAAAGAACACCCTCTCCACTTACATTTCTCCACTGCTCTTTAACACCTGCAGGAAAATCCATGGCTGAGACTGACCCACCCTTCCTTGTGGGCAACTCCCAGGACAGAGGATTTACTATTTTATTGTCTCTAAGCTCGGTGTGGGATGTTCAATACCATTTTTACAGCAATAGCTTAGGATTTCCATTTAGGACCCAGTATTCTTGCTGACATGTTCAATTGCAAATGATATACTATTTTCTTCCCTTAAAAAAATAACCCACAAGTGTTTCAATTATTAGCACAGTTGTGAAGATGGCACTGGCACTGCAGCAGATGGCAGTAAGGCAAAATTATAACATATTCTCTATCTCAAAGTCAGAATTTGGTTTCACGTCACCTTCTCGAAAGGTTCCACTTGTGGGTGAGCAGGGAGGGAGACCCTCCATGACATACCTGGGCAGGGATGCATACTGCCTCTCTAGCCACTCACAGTGGATGCCCAGCGTGCTCCCATCTGGACCTCTGCCAGACACCTGTGGAGAGAAAAGTAGAGACGAAGCTCCATTAGAGACCCCGGTTACTGACAATGTGGCTCCAAATTATCATCCGAGCACAAACGCTACTGCTGCCTGCCAAAAAGCAGTCACGCAAAGTGAGCAGGAGCTGCCTTGCCACAGGAATGGGACCAAATCACAGGCAAACATCCCACAGCAAAGTCGTGTCCTCATGCTGGCGATGGTCTGAAGGTGCAAGACCGTTTTCTTCTTATTAACATGTACTCTAGTTTTTAGCACAGCTTTACAGTTATAGCTTTAGATTTACAGAGAGAGTGTGCAGATCGGAAGGGAGCTCCCATCAGCCACATGCAGCTGACCCATTGTTACCTCTCATGTAACACGGTGTGCTTCTCACAATTAAGCCATCAATCTGGATGCATTATTGTTAATTGATGTCTGTAGTTGGAGATTCTGCCTCATATCTTTTCTTTTTCCTTCTCCAGGATCCCACCCAGGACACCGTAGCATGCTTGGTCATTGCCATCCCAGCATCCTCTTGGCAATGGTGAGGACCACATTTTAGAAGAAACTTTTCCACCAAACCTTTTTCACCAGAAGGGGTTGGTGGTAGCTGACCGACTTACAGCTCCTGGGGAGCCCTCTGATTTCCTGCTTCTTCCTTGGGTCTCTCATGAATGACTACATTGGTGTGATGGACTATCTTCCATCTAGTGTTGGAAGTCACTGGTTTTTGTCCCTTCCTGTGTACTTCCTGCATTCCCCTCTTGGACCGTTTCCGCCAGTCTCTGAGATCCTGCAGGGCAGTGACTGGCCCCACTGTGTTCTCCACACAGTGTGTTAGTTTCCTGAATGAAAGCCCTCATGTCCGTCCTGTGGTGTTGATCATACACACTGAAAACAGAATGAACACATGGCATGGTTTTAAAAGCCTTACCTGTTCCCATCAACACATGTGGCATTAGAGACCCCTCACTTGAGGGCTCAGTCCTGGAGTAACTCACACAACGGGCATGGAAGGGAAAAAGAGGACACATGGGCTGTTATCATTACGTGGGGGAGCTCGCATTTGCTAGTGAACATGGGAAGTGACAGTGTGTAGGTCATCACAGAAAGTCTCTCTGGGTAGTACTCAACAGCCTGGAAGTTACTTTCTTTTTACCCCAAGTCTCAGCTCCTACCCTCCAGCTTGTGCAGGGCATAGGTGGGGTGGGGGGTGTGGGGAGGAATGTTGGAAAGCAAGTATGCAGGTTAAGAAAGGTGACCCTTGGTGTTCCGTTACTGGAGAAGATCTGTAGAATGCCCTGTGAGCCTCTGTGTCATCTATACACAGAGGGAGCAGTGGGGTCTGTCAGGGCAGGAGTCCTGGGAGCTCTGCCTCTCTAAAGCACCTATAGAGAGGTGGAGAATCCTCTGCATTAGGGTAAAAGTCTTTATTTACATCACTGACCTTTGTATCAAAAAGGTGAGGATGGTGACCAAGATACAAGGGATAAATACACAGTAGAGACAAAGACAAAGACGGCCACTCCGACCTGAGGTTGGTTTTCTTGTGTTGTTAAACTGTTTCCTGGGGAGAGAGAATTCTTGTGAACACCAGAACTACACTGACGATTGTTAACTGTGGTTGTTTGAAAGATGCTATGCTCGTGTGTTCCTATTACGGTTCTAGACGTTCATAGCTCATCTTTTTCTTGGAGCCACAAAGCTCCAAGTTCACAGTTTCAGTGCCATATCCAGAACTGGCCCAGTCTCATGGTGGCAGCGATCAGTGTTCTGGGGCTGTGAGGAGGCACCACCATTAGCCTGTTGCTGTTTTGATGGGTCCCCTGCCAGCATACAAGATTCTACGGGATGTAGAATTACCCTTACCCTTAAGGAAAACAAGCATTAGTGATGAAATGATTCGAGAACAGTATAGGACAATGTATGATCAAGTGCCATTTGGATGTCACCAGCAACAGCACAGATGAGGCCTGGGGCATCAGGAACACTCTCTAGAAGTACCAGGACTTGAGCCAGGCCCCAAAAGATGGGTAGCACATGTGCCTAGCCAAAGTGACCCTGTTGTTCACCACTGTGTTTACAACTGTGTGCTTCTCTATTGATACTGAAACATCACCAGTGCAAAGCAGCCACTCAATCAGGGATTACTGAGCACTGTGGTAGCCTCTTGCCATATTAGGCTCGGTGTTCAAAGCAAGGAAGAAATTCAGCCTCTGCTCTCGAGGAGACAGGTCTGCAAGCAATTATGGTGCAATGAGATCACTGTGGAAGTCTCTGGAATGATCCTGAAGTCCACGTGAAGAAAGTGAAGACAGCTTCCTATGGGTGTTGGAGCTGAGACCTCAGTATGGATGAGGCCATGTTTTCCTGGGGAGATGGGTGCAGGGACAGTAGGAAAAGCTATTCTAGGTGGAGATAATAAAAGTGAGGCAACATAAAACTGTGTTTTCAGGGAATGTCAAGGTTTCGGTGAGGCAGAAACAGAGGGTGCAAGGAAAAGAATTTCATGAACTAGCAACAACACTACTGATGTTTCCACCATAATGAGGAATGCTACTATCATCATGGAAATTTTTTAATGGAGTATTTTTAAGAGCAGTTACAGGTTCACAGCAAAGTTCAGAAGGAAGTTCTGAGGTTCTGAGATTTCCCATAAACCCCCACTCCAACACATGTACAAATTCCCACACTAGCAACATCCCACCAGAGGGGTGCGATTGTTACAATGGATGACTCTGCCCTGACACCTCATCGTCACCCAAGTCCACAGTTTATATTAGGATCACTCTTGGTGTTGTGCATCCTATGGGTTTGGACACATGTATAATGATATGTATTCATCAACACAGAATAGTTCCATTGCCCTAAAAATCTGCTGTGCTCTGTCATTCCTCTCTCCCCCACAAGCCCTGAAATCACTGATCTTGTTTCTATCTTCATAGCTTTGACTCCCAGAATGTTGTGTAGCCTTTTCACGTTGGCTTCTTCCACTTGGTGATATGCATTTAAGTTTCCTATCAAGTTTTGTCATGGCTTGGTAACTTATTTCCTTATGAGTGCTATATAATATTCCAGTGTCTGGAAGTAGCACAGCATATTTATTCATTTGCCTACTAAAGGACAGTTCGGTTGCCTCCAAGTTTTGGTAGTTATGAATAAAGATGCTGGGAACATCTGTGTGCACGTTTTTGTATGGACCTAAGTTTCAACTTCTTTAGGTAAACACTAAGGAAGGCGGTTGCTGGATCATATGGTGAGACTGAGTTTTGTTTTGCAAGAAACCACCAAACTGTCATCCAAAGTGGTCATACCATTTGCATTCTCACCGAGTGAGAGTTCCTGTTGCTCCGCTTCCTTGTCAGCATTTAGTGTTGTCAGTGTTCCCAACTGTGGTCTTCAAACAGGTGTTTCTGGTGCATCACTGTTGTTTTAATTTGCATTTCCCTGGTAACATAAGTTGTGAGGCACTTTTTATATGCTCATGTGCCATCTTCTTTGGTGAAGTATCCATTCAGGTCTTTGGCTTACATTTTAATGTTTTTATTTTTCTTGTTGTTGAGTTTTAAGAGTTCTTTGCATATTTTTGATAACAATCCTTCATCAGATTTATTTTTTGCAAACTTTTTCTCCCAGTTTGTGGCTTGTCTCCTCATTCTCTTGACAGTGTCTTTCACAAATCAGAATTTTTTTTTATGTTAATAAAGTCCAACTAAGTTTAATTATTTCTTTCATAGATATAGCCTTTGGTTCTATATCTTAAAAGTCATCACCAAACCCTGGGTCAGCTATATTTTCTCATATGTTATCTTCTAGGAGTTTTTCATTTTTATGATTATCCTTGCCACAGTGTGGAGATTCCAGTAGAGGTCTGAGTCAGGGAAGAGAAGGGCCAAACTAGGGAGTGTTCAAAGGATTTGAAGACACATGCATGTCATAAGGATGTTGAGGGGGTAGGTTCGATAGGACTGATAGTAGATTAAAGGCAGGGATGTGTTTTGAGTGATGCCCAAGCTTCTGAGGTTAGCCACTAGGTGGGTTTGGGAATAGTCATGAAGAAGGGAATAAGGAAGGACAAACGTAGGAGTAGGGGTGAAGGGAGGGAATACTTAGGCATACTGAGTTTGAGTTGGGATATCCAATGGAGAGGTCTGGTAGGTAGTTGAGCATAAAGTTGCAGCTTAGAAGAGAAGGTGGCCAGAGACACAGTGTTGGGAAACAGTCAGCTTACAGATGTACCTGAAAGCTTGGATGAGAATGCCCAGGAAGAGTCTGTAGAGATGGAAGAAAAGATAGGCAAGGGGAAAAGAGATGAACACTAACATTCTTAGGAATGCTGTCACTTATGGGGCAGGTAAAAGAGTTGAACCCAGTAGGACAGCTGAGGGAATACAGTTGGTTTAGAAGATGACCAGGAAAGTGTGTTATCACAGGAACCAAGAGAACAGAATTCCAAGAGGGAGGGCATGGTCAACTGTGTCACAATGATCAAGAACTTCCTAAGACAAGGGCTGTGGTATACATAGTGTGTTGGAGCACCTCACCCCATCCTCCCTTCTGGCAGTATGTCACGTGGAGCTACAGAGTCTGGAGGGCTAAAGACTACCTTTCCCAGAATTATCTTGCAGTGATGTCCCAGCTGTGACTTAATTTGGTCATGACATTTGGGCAATGGCGTTCTGGAAGGAAGGACCAAATGGCATACTTGGTTTTCCATGGTGGCTCAAGTAGGTACACCCTTGTTAGTTTTGGGGCTAGAGTGTGTAGCTTTTACAGTGGGTTTTGGTGTTGGTGGTAGGAGTGGTGGCACCTTCCTAATCTTGGTGGTGATCCAATAGGGGAACTGTGTAGCTCTGGAGCCTAAAGAGTCCTGAGTGCAATGACAGCGGCTCCCTTGGTAGCTTGGTTCTGCAGTGTGGCTTAGAAAATCATTCCTGAAAGCTCATCTAAGAATTGGTACCTTTAACCTTGCTTATGCTCCTATAAGAACCTGATAATGGTGTAATAAACTTGCTTCCACTAAACTAGCTCAAGCAGACAATGTTCTCCGCAACTGATCAGTGACCAACATAAGGTCTGCAGAAGTATATGTTGGAATTGGCAATGAATTGGTGACTGGTGTTTTATTGAGAGTGATTTCAGGGATTGAAGGGGAGAGAAAGCCAGACTCTGTGGTGTGAAAAACTTTTATAGTTTTTAAATAAACAACCACTGTCTATACTATCTTCCTCACAAAGTTAGATTAATACTTTCAAGTACATAAACATTTGTTAGTTTCTCCTAGGTAGAGTAACATGCTTAGTACTCCAAGACATAGAGATGAGGAAAAAAGTCCTCTCCCTCTGGGATACATTGCTAGTAGAAGTGATGAGAATACATTTGTATTCCATTATTATTGTTTTTTTCTCTCTTACATGGTTATTGTGGAACACTACTCAAAGATGACCTCTGTTAACATTTATACACATATACATATTTTGATGGCATATGGTTTACTTCTCATCTATTTAATATTAGTATATTCCTATGCAATTGAATATATTTCAAAAACATAAATCTTAATGGCTATATAATAGCCCATTATATGGACACATCATAATTTATCTAATCTACTCCTGCAATTTGATCAGTTTTTAATATCCCAATTAGAAATGGTGGCAATACAGATTAGTGTGTGGGGTACAGATATTCTTGTAAACGGAGGTTAGGGAATTGCAGACAGGACTGCCAAAGGGAAGTGGATAATAAGAAGTTGTAGTTAAGTCCTTGGGAAGTCAGGCTGCATGAGGAGGGAGCAGGAGAGAGATGGTGGACACAGGCATTTTCAAGCTCACTTTTTTTGCTCTGTGCTCTGCCAGACTCAGAAATGTTCCTGTTTGAAGAGCTCCTATTAGTTAATTTCCCTCATCTCAAAAACTAAGGTCAGCAGCTTCCATCCAATTAGTTAAAAAAAATCCCTTTATCTTACTTGGTATCGCTCAAGGTTTAAAAAATGTAATGACCTAAATGCATGGCTGATAGAAACAATCCTGACTTGAGCCATGACAGAACCCAGGC
Source organism: Carlito syrichta (assembly GCF_000164805.1). Lineage (NCBI taxonomy): Eukaryota > Metazoa > Chordata > Mammalia > Primates > Tarsiidae > Carlito > Carlito syrichta. Next base: position 10,282 of record NW_007248970.1, read on the forward strand.
TTTTACACAACAGAGTAACATTAGAACTCATGCCTGGATCAGGCACATTTATCTTCCTCTTACTGATACCCACAGGAAGCGACACTTCAGAGACCTTATTCATCACAACTCAAGGAGCTCTTACGTTGGTGTGACCTGCACGTGGTGATCCTCTTTTGGTCAGATTAGGACAGCCTGTGACAAGCCTATCAGGAGGGCTTGGTGTGTGGAAGGAATGTGCAATTAAATGCTTTCAGTCCATGGGAGTTTTCTTAATTTCATTCACTCCGTGCCTGCTGCCGGCTGGGGTGTTAAGAGCCTTGTTAAAATAAAGCTATTAGTGTTCTCTCGACAAAAGCAGGGAGCTTTCTGCCTGCTTTCAGGGTTCCTTAAGTGAGTGTGTATTTCTAGCCAGGCATTGCCAGAATATCAGTTTACTAAAACAGTATCCTAAACAGGCCATATAACACCCCAATTTTTCCCATTAGCAGATTAATGGCAGAGGAGAAGACAGGATGCTTTTCCAACTTTTTCTTTTAAAAACAATTCATTAAAAATAGAAGAATACATCACATGAGATTTTCTACAAATATTTGATGATGAAAAGCAGAAACAATTCAAACTTAGCATGTTTTCCAGTTTTTGTAAGTTATGGAACATTTTTGCCAATGCTGTAACTTATGTCCCATAAACCAGTTTTTCTGAGGAAATTTA
>NW_007248971.1:0-636 GCF_000164805.1 Carlito syrichta
CTCCTTGTCTCAGAGGCGACCTTCTGAATAGGCCTTCATAGGCCTCAGCTGTGTGGTTACAGATGTTGGCTCCCAACAGTAGCCCTTACTGTTCTCAAAGCACCCAACTCAGGCTTTCCTCTCAGTCTCAGCCTCTCAAACTGCTGTGATCACAGGCTTTCCATTTGGTCACCATACTGGTCTTCCTGCATGGTCTTGAACTTTGAGCCTGAGGTGATCCACTCACTGAGATCTGCCCTCACCTAGGTATTTCTGGGTTTTGCTTGGTGTCTAAGTGGTGGCTTGCTATGGTGTCCAGCCTGGTCTCTGCTTCTGGGCTCTGACCATCTTCCCATCTTTTCCTCCCTGAGTGCTGAGGAGACAGGCATGACTCACCAGACTGGCACCCCCCTGACGGTTTCAGAGTTACATCCTCCCTTTCCCCAAGCCGGACCCTGGGATTAGTGAGGAGGTTCAGCCTGGGTATCAAGAAGTGCAGAGGGGTCAGGTTCAGCAGGCAGCTACATCTGCCCTTTCCAGGGTCGTGGGTCATATGAATGGAGCAGGCTTCCCGTTTGGGCCCCGAGAGGTGTTTGTAGGCCACGCCTGGTGGTTCAAGTCTGTCACACTGGTGCTTTGGGAGGCCGAGGTGAAAGA
>NW_007248971.1:656-1748 GCF_000164805.1 Carlito syrichta
CCTGTCATCTCGGGCACTCCAGAGGCTGAGGCAAGAGGATTCCTGGAGTCTGCCATTTCGAGGCTGACAGTTAATGATGGTCATTTCCCCAGGACCCAGCTTGGGACACAGAGCCAGACTCTGTCTCCAAAACCATCAGAATCATATAGAGATTCTCAACTGCATGGGTGTGTTCACAGTGCAACTTGCTTTAGAACCAGGAAAAATGGGATTGGGGAAGAAGAAATTTTCCCAGTGAGGAATGTTTCCCTGACCTTTCTTGGCAGAAGGTATTCATTGCCGAGTTGTAGGATGGGTCTGCCAGGGGCACATTTCACAACTTGGAGCAGAAAGCCAGCAGGAAATCAGCCAGGGAGCTTTGAGAACTAAGTGGGGGCGGCCATTGGGGAGGATTGGCCCTGAAAGGTGCCGAGTTTGGGGGAGTCACACATGTGGGGGACATTGGGGGAAGGACTGAGGGCAGAAGGTTTGCAGAAGAATGGATTTCTTTTTCTTTCTTTCTTTCTTCCTTTTCCTCTCTCTCTCTTGTTTCCACACTTGGTAGCCCTTACTGTTCTCAAAGCACCCAACTCAGCCTTTCCTCTCAGTCTCAGTCTCTCAAACTGCTGTGATCACAGGCTTTCCATTTGGTCACCATACTGGTCTTCCTGCATGGTCTTGAACTTTGAGCCTGAGGTGATTCACTCACTGAGATCTGCCCTCACCTAGGTATTTCTGGGTTTTGCTTGGTGTCTAAGTGGTGGCTTGCTATGGTGTCCAGCCTGGTCTCTGCTTCGGGCTCTGGCCATCTTCCCATCTTTTCCTCCCTGAGTGCTGAGGAGACAGGCATGACTCACCAGACTGGCACCCCCCTGATGGTTTCAGAGTTACATCCTCCCTTTCCCCAAGCCAGACCCTGGGATTAGTGAGGAGGTTCAACCTGGGTATCAAGAAGTGCAGAGGGGTCAGGTTCAGCAGGCAGCTACATCTGCCCTTTCCAGGGTCGTGGGTCATATGAATGGAGCAGGCTTCCCGTTTGGGCCCCGAGAGGTGTTTGTAGGCCAAGACTGGTGGTTCAAGCCTGTCACACTGGTGCTTTGGGAGGCCAAGGTG
>NW_007248971.1:2414-3601 GCF_000164805.1 Carlito syrichta
CCCTTCTTCCAGATCACTCCATCGTCCCCCACCCATGCTGACCTTTCCCTGGGGAGCCGTGGATGCCCAATGTGATGTACATGGCAGCCGTCTTTTTTGTTGTGAGAGTCTCTGTTGGATGGACTGAGGTGTGGCAGCATCATCATGGCTCCTGGGGCCTTGACCTGTGGAGCTCAGAGTGTCTTCCCACCTGGCCCCCGAGCAGCTGGCACTCCAATGGCTACTGTGCCTTACTCGATTTTGGGCATCTCTTGCTGATACAAGGTCCGGCCATGGTGCCCTGACTGGGCTCCAAATCTGGGGTTCAGGGAGCCTCATGCCTTGGAATCACAGTGTGCGGGCCTAACAGCTGTAAGCTCTGATCTCCAGCCTGGAGTTGAACATTCTGTTGGCAGGGGCAAAACAAAGGAATGCCCCTTGATGGAGGCCACCGAATCCCATATAGCTGGGACAAAGGGCTCCACCAGGGCAATTCCAGTTTTTGTGTTCTGGGGAGTGAAGAGATCTCACTATGTGGCCCAGGGTGGTCTCGAACTCCTGGGCTCCAGCAGTCTCCCACCTCAGCTTCCCAAAGCCACAGCCTGATTGTATGCTGATCCACCATCTTTTGAGAACTCTAGGCAGAAGCCTTGGGCCTCCTTCCCAAATGATCTCTGCTCATGATTATCCCAACTCCATACACAAATGGATGCTATTCTTTGTTTTTCCCTTTTTACATTTTCTCTTTGAGTTGGAATCACACTATTTTGCCCAGCTTGATGGATAGTGACTCGCTTACGTCCACCACAGCCTTGGCCTGCTGATCTCCTGTGAGGCTTTCCCCGGCCTTCTGAGGAGCTAGAAATACAGGCGCATGCCACTACGCCTGTCTCATTTGTGATAGAGGGTAGAGATGAGTCTCTCCGAGGTTCCGGGGTGGGACTTGGCCCACGGGCTCAGTCCAGCCAATGGCCTCAGCCTCCCAAAGAGTTTGGATGATGAGGCTGAGCCCCAGGGTCTGGTTCATAAATGAACCAGAAGGTCTGGTGTGGTGGCCCATGTTTGGAATCCCAGTGCTCTGGGAGACCAAGGTGGGAGGATGGCTGGAGCCCAGGATACCAAGGCCAGCAGGGGACATGTAGGGAGACCCTGTTTCCACACCCATCAAAACAGGGGGTCTGGGGTAATGGTGCCCATGGTCTCATCCA
>NW_007248971.1:4520-5503 GCF_000164805.1 Carlito syrichta
AGCTGAGGGGAGTGGTGGTCACCCTGGCAGAGACACATCCATGTGCCAAGCCCTCCCTCCAATGGAGGACTCGGCGGGTGAATCCAGCTTCCCACTTTGGGGTCCCGGGTCTTTGGAAGGGAGTGGGGCCAAGAGTGGAGTGGTTGCCAGGACTGGGGGCTCACGTCTGTCATCATGGTGCTCTGGTAGGCTGAGGCTATTGGATGATCTGAGCGATCATATTCGACAGCAGCCTGGGCACCTTGGAGAGACCTGTCTCTACAAGAAGTCAAAGAAATGAGCTCAGCTTGTTGGCAGAGGCCTTTTGTTGTGGCCACTTGGAAGCCCATGGTGGAAGGATCACCGAAGCCCAGCTGGTGGAGGCTGTGGTGGCTGACAGCAGGCCCGGGCACTCTGGTCTGAGTGACAGTGCAGGAATCCAACTCAGAATAAAGATACCAACCACCACCATCACAACACCAAAAGTCCAGGCTCAGGGTTCAGCATGGCATTGCTGTCTTTCAGAGGCCCAGGCATGTGATGGACTGAGACTGTGGATTTAACACCAGCCTGGGATATGGGTGAGTTCTCGTATCATCAATCATAGATAAATCCAAAGATTAACCTGGTGTGGTGGCACAGGCCTCTGGTTACAGCTAATATGTGGACCGATGTGGGAGGATTACCTGAGCCAGGCAGGTGAAGTCCACAGTGGCCGTGAGCATGCCCCTGTGCTCCGGTCTTAGAGTGTGAGATTCAGACACCAAATAATAATAATCACCACCACCACCATCATCACCACCCCTGCCACTCGATGCAAGGTGTCACCCTCAGGGATGGGAGAGGAAAATGCACTTTCTGGACTGTCGTTCGTGGGAGGTTTCAAAGGTGGCCACAAAGCACTTCCACCCTGCTCCTTCAGTCATGCACCCTAGAAGGCCTTCCTCCACCCTCCACATTCATGTCCCACAGGAAAGACGTATGTGAGCACATGGAACAGATGG
>NW_007248972.1:0-5939 GCF_000164805.1 Carlito syrichta
CGTTATTGATGACGGCCACTCTGATGGGAGTTAGGTGGTAGCTCAATGTAGTTTTAATTTGCATCTCCTTGACTAGTGAGGCTGAACATTTTTTCATGTATCTGTTGGCTGCTCGCATGTCTTCTGTTGAGAAGTGTCTTTTCATATCTTTTGCCTACTTTGTAATGGAACTCTTTGTTTTTCCCTTTTGAGCTCGTTTGTGTTTCTTGTAGACCTTTGATGTTAAGCCTTTGTCAGACATGGAGTTGGCAAATATTTTTTCTCAGTCTATTGGCTGTCTCCCTGCCTTTTTGATGATTTTTTTGACTTTGTAGAAGTTTTTCAGTTTAATGAGGTCTCACTTGTCTATCTTATCTCTTATGGCCTGTGCATTTCAGATTTTGCTCAGGAATTGGTTGCCAGTTCCAACTTCCATAAGTGTGTGTCCTGCGTTTTTGAAGGTTCTTTTGGTTTGAGATTTTACATTTAGAGTTAATTTATGTGTAAGGGGCTAGATAGAGGCCCTATTAAAATCTTCTGCATGTGGTCAGCCAGTTTTCCCAGCAACATTTACTGAATATATTCTCATCTCCCCACTATTGGATGGGGGAGGGTTTTTGAAGATGAGATGACTGAGAAATTGAGGTTTTGTTTCTGGAATCTCAATTCTATTCTATTGGTCTAAGTGCCTGTTCTTTTAGCAATACCAGGCTGTTTGGAAAAATTTAGTTTTACAGTAAATTTTAACGTCTGGTAGTGTGATACCTCCTGTATTGTTTATTTTACTAAGGATAGTTCTGGCAATTCTTGGTTGTTTGTATTTTCATGTGAATTCCTGTATTGTTTTTTTCTAGATCTGAGAAGAATGTTACTGCTAATTTGAAAGGTTTTGCTTTACATCTGTAGCTTGCCTTAGGTAATATGGACATCTTAACAATGTTGATTCTACCAATCTATGGACATGGAATATTTATCCATTTATTTTTGTCATCTTTGATTTCCTTGAGTAATGTTTTTTAGTTTTCTTTGTAAAAGTCTTTCACGTCTTTGGTTAGGATGATGCCAAGGCATTTCATTTTTTTGTGTGTGGCTATTGTGAATGAGATTGTGCTTTTTGAGGGGTTTCTCTTTGTTTATTATTGGTGTAATGAAATGTGACTGTCTTTTGCACATTTACTTTATACCCTGAGACTTTCCCAAAGTCCTTTATCAGTGGAAGAGGGTTTTTGAGAGATTCTCAAGGATTTTCAAGGTATACAATCATGTCATCTGCAAAGAGAGATAACGTGACTTCCTTTATTCTTATTTTGATACCTTCATTGTCTTTTATTCTCTGACTGATCTAGCCAGGACTTCCAAAACTATATTGAACAGTGAAGGTGATAGTGGGCATCTTTGTCTTGTTTCAGTTTTATGGGGAAATGGTTCCAGTTTTTGTCTGTTTAGGAGTATGCTGGCTGTGGGTTTCTTATAGATGGCTTTTATTATTTTGAGGCATGTTCTATGTATGCCTAGATGTGAGAGGATTTTTATCAAGAAGGGGTACTGTATATTATCAAAAACTTTTTCTGCTTCTAATGATATAATCATGTGGAGTTTTTTTGACATATGTTGATGTGTTTAATTACATGTATGGTCTTAACGAATGTTATATCAGGTTTGCATCCTGGGGATAAAGCCTCCTTTTTCATGATGGATGATTTTTAAGATGTGTTGCTGAATCCAGGTTGCTAGGATCTTGTTGAGAATTTTAGCATCTATTTGTCTCAAAGATATTGGCCTGTACTTCTCTGTTTATTGGCTCTTTACCTGGCTTGGGTATCAATCTGATGTTGGCTTCATGAAATGATTTTGAGAGAGTTCCATCTTTCTCAATGGCCTGGAATAATTTCAGTAGGATTGGTATCGTTCCTCCTTATATGTCTTGTAGAATTCTTCTGGAAAGTCATCTGGTCCAGGGATTTTTTTTTTTTTTGTAGGTAGTTTTCTTGTGACACAGTCAATTTCCTTGATTGTTACTGATCTATCGAGGCCATCGATTTATTCTTGATTCAACCTAGACAGGTTGTGTGATGTCAGAAAATCCTCCATTTCCATAAGGTTTTCAAGTTTGTTTCCATACAAGTGTACATACTAGTCTCTAATGATATTTTGTATTTCTTCAGGGTCATATATGACTTCATCTTTTGTGTTTCTGATTGTGTTTATTTGGATTTTTTCTCTCTTTTTCTTGATCAGTCTAGCTAGGAGTCCATTGATCTTGTTTATCCTTTCAAAGAACAGTCTTCTTGTTTCATTGATTTTTGTGTATTGTCTTTTTGTCTTGTATGTCCTGGATTTGGGCTTTTATTTTGTTGACCTGAATTCTTCTGCTGAATTTAGGGTTTTGATGGTTTTGCTTTTCCTGCTTCTTTAGGTGTTAGACTGTTACTTTGTGATCCTTCCATTTTCTTCGTGTGCCTTTGTAGAGACATGTATTCTCCTATTACTACAGCTTTCATGGCATTCTAGAGATTTTGGTGAGATGTTTCTTCATTTTCATTTGTTTCCAGGTATCTTTTAATCTCTGTTTTTGTGTTGACCCAGAAGTTTCTTAGCAACATGTTGTTTAGTGTCCTTGTCTTTATGGGTTTTGGGGTAATCTTGTTGGTGTTAATATTTATTTTTATTCCACTGTGGTCTGAGAAGTTGCCTGGTAAAATTTAAATGTTTGGAAATTTTTTATGCTTGATTTATGGCCAAAGATATAGTACATTCCATGCAGGAATGAGTAGAATGTATATTTTGTGATCATTGGGTGCAGTGTTCTGTGGGTATCAGTTAAATTCATTTGATGAAGAGTCTTATTGAGGTTCTGGATCTCCTTGCTGATTTTTTTGTCCTGATGATGTGTCTAGGATTGGGAGTGGGGTATTAAAGTCCCCAGCTATGATAATGTTACAGTCAATATCTTTTTGACTTTACCTAGAAGCTGCTTTATGAAAGTTGGCACTCCTATGTTGGGTGCATATATGTTTAGGATGGATATTTCTTGTTGATAGATTGAACCTTTTATCATTATGAAGTGATCTTCTGTGTCTTTTTAATTTTTTTTTTTTAGTTGGAGTCTCACTCTGTCACCCAGACTGGAGGGCACCCGACCACCGCAGTCTCGACCTTCTGGGCTCCAGTGATCCTTCCACCTCGGCCTTCTGAGTAGCCAGAATTACAGGTATGCACTACTATGTCCGGCTGATTTTTTGATTTATTGTAGTGATGAGGTCTCGCTGCCCAGGCAGGTCTCGAACCTGCAGGATCAGGCAATCCACTCACCTCAGCCTCCCAAAGGCACGGGATTACAGGCTGAGCCACCAAGCCCAGTTTCTTTCTTTTGTGTTCTGTCCATCTGAAATTTTGCTTCCCATCCTCTTACTTTGAGCCTCTGAGTGTCCTTTCAAGTGAGATGAGTCTCTTGAAGGTAATATATTGCTGCCACGTGATATTTTATCCATTTTTCCATTCTATGTCTTTTCAATAGTGCATTTAGTCCATTCACATTCAGGCTAATTATTGAAATATGAGAGCTGCTCCCTGACATGTGGTTCTTACAGAGTTCTTGTTGTTCCTGTCTATTTGTTGTGTTTCTTTTGGTTTTGGGATTGATTCATGTACTTTTTAAAATCTTTTCCCTGTACTCTTTTTTTTGTTTGTGTGTTTCTTTGTTTGTTTTGAGTTGTAGTCTCACTCCGTTGCCCAGACTGGAGTGCAGTGTCCGCTTCCAGCCACTGCAGCCTCGAACTGCTGGGCTCTGGTGATCCTTCCACCTCAGCCTTCCAAGTAGCTGGAACTACAGGCACGGGCTACCATGCCTGGCTTTTTAAAAAATTTATTGTAGAGATGAGATCTCACCAAGTTGTTCAGGTGGGTCTCAAACCCACTGGCTCATGAATCCACTCACCTCAGCCTCCAAAGGCACGAGATTACAGGCTAAGCGACCGAGCCCGAATTCCCTGTACTCTTGTAAAGAATGATGCCCTTCCTTTTCCTTTTCTTCTGTGTCTAATTATTTCTTAAGTTTCTTGTAGGGGTGGTATGGAGGCAGTGTAAGTTCTTAGGGATTAAATATCTGGGAATGATTTTAATTCTCTCTCACTGATGAAGCTTAGCTTGGCTGGGTATGCTATTTTTGGTTGAAATTGTTTATCCTTAAGAACTTTGAAGATAGACTTCAAAGCTCTCCTAGCCTGAAGGTTTTCTGTAGATAAATCTGCTGCTATTCTAATTGGTCTTCCCTGGTAGGTAGTCTTACCTTTTTCTCTTGCTGCCTTTAGGATTTTTTTCTTTTATATCTACATTTTTAGGTGAATCATTATGTGTCTGGGAGTTGTTCTTCTCATTTGTTGTCTTGCAGGGGTATCTGAATATCTTGTGTTTTAGTTTTTGCATCACTGATGAGATAAGGAAATTTTCTTGAATAATTTAATGGAATGTTTGTCCCAGGGTAGTCTCTGTCTCTCTTTCTGAATTCTAATTACTCTTAGGTTTGGTCTCTTTAAGCAATTGCTCATCTCTTGAAGATTTTGTTCTGTCTTTTAAAACTTCTTTTCTATCTTTTTGCAGTTTGGGTTAGTTCTATACTTTGGTCCTCAAGTTTTGAGATTCTTTCTTCTGCTTGGCTAATTGTGCATTCCATGCTTATCTGCTTAGTATTTATTTCATTCACAGTATTCCTTACTGCTCTTATCTCAGTTTTCAACTCCTTCTTATTTTCCTCTTGTATCTCCTCAATTCTTTTTAATCTCTCTTTTAATGTCTTGATGTCTGAATTTGCAGTTTGAGAGCAGTCATTCTGAAGGCTCTTCATTGTTTTATTCCAAAGTCTGTTTTCTTAGTGTCTGACCTCCCAGGGATTTTTGAGAGACCCATATTCATCTTGTGCTTTTTCTTCATTTGTGTTGATTTTTCTTCCCCCTCTTCTTCCCATCTTTAATTCTGTTTATCTGGGATGGCAGGGTTGATTTTACTTCTTTTTGTCCAATCTCCTCCCTTATGAGGAACCTCTGGCTTTGTTCACTTCTGAGGCAGTACTGTGGGTTGGGGGCTGTACTTTTTGCAATTTTGAGAGTTAATGGACAGGGAAGCTATGTTTGAAAATCTATCTGCAGATCACAGTATCCACTGACAGGTGTATGGGCTTCCTGGAACTCACTTCACACTGCTTTGCAATCTGTGCATGCAGTGGGGGTTAAGGTTTGCTCCCTGAAACAAAGGGAGATAAGAAAAAGAAAAACAATGGAAGAAGGGGAGGGTCAAGAGGAAGTTGGAGAGAGAGAGAAGAGTAAGAGGGAAAACAGAAAGACATATCAACTAATGAATGAAAAGAGACACAAAGCCAGAAAAGAGTAAAAAACAAAACAAAAAACCCACAAAATTTCCTAAAGCATACTGGTAATCACACAAAGACAGTACAATAAAATCATGCTTTTTAATGCATTCTTCCTCAACACAAAGTGGGAGTCTAAATCAAAAAGTCAACAAACGTGAACAAAGCAAACAGTCAAAATAATAAAATCAAAAAATCAAAACAAGAAATCTGGCTAGTTCTGAGGTCTATCCTGGATGTGTGACCTCTAGCCCCTCTCTCTGCTCTCATTGCAGGCAGATAGAGTTATTCATACCTTGGGTCAGCTCCATTGGCTTGCGCCTGACAGTTCTGCCACACAGAAGTGAGTTGTCTGTGTCTGATTCAGCGTAGGGGAGGGGCTTCTGTCTCCTGGTTTTGTGAGGTTACCTTAGACAACAAGTTGAAGGCTGCGAGGAGATGAGTGGGACAGTGCAAATCTCTGTTTGGTAAATGATTGTGGTGGGCACCTCCTCACCAGACTTGGATACCTCTTGACTTTCTCCAATCCTCTCTCTCCACTTGTCTGGGGCCCCTGTTGATCCGCTATGATGGACCATGATGTTGTGTGTCCAGCATC
>NW_007248973.1:0-2424 GCF_000164805.1 Carlito syrichta
GGGTCTCGAACCCGTGGGCTCAGGCAATCCACTCACCTCAGCTTCCCAAAGGCGTGGGATTACAGGCTGAGCCACCTACCCCGGCTACCTGATTCTTTTAATGTGAACTAGAAGGGTGGGTTAGGAGAGAAGCCACATTTGAGACATCAGTTATTTTTGTGCTTGGCTGAACATTTATAACATCACTCAGAGTTTTCTAGAAGAATTCTTTCCTGAGTCCCCTGCTGTCTCTTTTTCTCCTCCTCTTTCCTTCCTCCAACTTCTCTTCCTTATTTTTCAGCCCAAATGAAAATACACATGAAGCACAAAAGGTTAATATGAAGAAAGTGATAAAGACAAACTAAAAAGTAGAAACATTAGATAAAGATGTTATGTGATATTAATGTGTTCAGAGGTCTATTTACAGAAGATAAAATAGTGACATTTGTGCTGCTTTTTAATTTATATACTTCAATAAAAATGGCATGAAAATGACTGAAAGGCAAGTATAGTTTGCCTCAGGGAAACTTACTTTAGTCTTTGTGTTGAATTCAGTTTTATTTGAATGATACTCCTTCCTGGGTAATACTTGTCTTTATATGATTATTGCACAGTCATTACAAATTCAACATTGGTTTGTCATTTGGGGCAACACAGTATAGAAGTTGTGAGGCTTTGGTATCAGTCCAAACAAGGTGAGGATCACTGGTCCAGCAAGCAGTGTGAGCTGACTCAAGCTACTTGTTCTCTCTAAGCCCCAGTCTCTATTTCTAAAATGGGGAAAATAATAACAGCTGCTGAGTGGGGTGGCTAAGCAGTAGATGAATGAATTCAAAGAGTGCTTGGCCAAGTTAACCCATGGATATCCTGCTGTCATTATCATCGTCCTAGTTCTCGAGAAGGTCCTGAAGCTTTTTCCTGTGGTGCGGACATGTGGAGTATCCACAATTGTCCTTTTGCTCTGCCTTACCTTAGAATAGTGCCTGGATCATAAAATTCAGTGGATTACTTTTTCAGCTATGAAATGAAGACGGTTTTCCTAGGAAAGAAGGAGGTTCTGGCATGTGGAAACTGGAGGAAAGAGTTGCATGCACTTTGAGAGTAGTGGCAGAGTATTCGTAGAAGATCTTTATTTACAGGCAAATACAAGTAGATAATGACAATATTACTTTTTTGCTTTGATGAATGCTCTTTGCAGATTTCTTTTATTTTTTAAATAGGCAAATTTGGCTCCTTAAGAGCAGAGCAGTATCTTAGTTATCAGAGCAGGGTAGGCATCTGATAAACAGTTGTTGGACAAAAGGAATTTTTGGGGGGAACACAATATAAAAACCTAATAAGTGATAATTAGGCTAAAAACAAACACTGGTTTTCTGTTTTTCATCAGTAACAATTGGTTATTTGATATCAGTGCTTCTTATAAGTGAGTTTACTGGGATACATTTTTACTAAAATTTTCTTTCAAAAAAATATGTTTTTGCAGGCCTTTCCAGGCCAAGGAACTTCTTCTGTCATGCATAGAGGATAAAAATCCTTGTATATTTTTTGAACCTAAAATACTTTACAGGGCAGCAGGTAAAGGTTTTCCTTATTTTATACTTGTGAACATCTTTATAAGCTTTGTTTTTTATTGCTCCAAAAATTATCTTCTTTTCCACATGAACTTGATTTATATTTTTCTTATCAAATACATTCTGATAGTTTTTTTTTTATATTTCATTTTTTCTCAGGTGTCAATTTTATATTTGGGTAAAAAAATCCATTCAGCCATTTTCTATTTGTCTTGTGGAAACAGAGAAGCAGTTCGAAGTGGTAGCAAAAACAAAGGGACTATGCTTAACTACTTAGTAGGTACTTAGTAAATGTGGATTGAATTAAGGAGTAAATGAGCTCATTTTGCTAAATATTGTCTAAATGCCCCATTAGCTAAAGTGGATGCAAAGGTCTTTCTTCATCTAGCTGGGATGCTTTCATTGTGAAGGAGGCAGTGTTAGCAATTATGCTGTGCTGTCAGTGCTATGCTAGGTTGACTGAAGCAAAGTGAGATGTTCAGTCACCCCCCTTTCATCTCAGAATCATAATTCCGTAAATTTGCATCTGTGACTGCTTATGTCTTAATTGTATTGGAAATTTTAAATAGCAAAAAGTTTGTTCTGTCTGAAGTATATTTTATGTTGAATTCAAGAAACATTGCCTCAGCAAATTATTATTTTCCTTACACTGAAGTTTAAAAGCATATTTTTTGTTGTGATGTAATTTACATACAATAAAATGCATGGATATTAAGGTTTAACTGATGAGTTTTTGACAGCCTTGTATCTCCCTGTAAGCACTGGGAAGAACAAAATGTAGAACATTTTAGCCACTCCTGGAAGTTCCTTCTGCCTCTTTCCCTGTCAATTCATTTCTCCTGACCCCAACTTCACCCACTTTCTGATTGCTATC
>NW_007248973.1:2444-4292 GCF_000164805.1 Carlito syrichta
TCAGGATGCATTCATGTTGTTGCTTGTATTAGTAGTTTATTCATTTTTCATTGTTGAGTAGCAGTCCATTGTATGAATATTCATTGTTCATTTCTACTACAATAATATTGTACAACTAGGTGCAATGCTAAGTAATGGACATTGTCATTACACTGCATGAATGTTGTTCATTGTTTTTATTACCACTAAGTCATAATAATTTTTCTTGTTATTTTAAGTATTCTAATTGTAGCTACTAAGGAAAGTAACTTGAATTGTCTCTCTTCATCAAGCTAATGTCTTGTGAATAGTATTAGTTTATTGCTATGAACAGTGAATAGTTTCTGGAGCCAGCCTGCCAATGAATTAACTTGGAAATGTTTCTTGACTATGAAGAAAAGAACACCCACAAATCTGAGACATGTATGATATTACTGAATAAGTAGCATTTCATTTTATGAATATATCACAGATTATTCATGGCCTGTGCAACTGGGCTTGTGTTTCAATTTATTCATTCCCCTGTTGATGGATTTTTCAAAGTGGTTGTGTCATTTTACACTTCCATTGGAAATTTATCAGAGTTCCAGTCCTTAAATTTAAAAAACAGATTGTAAATTGACTCTAGATTTTTTTCATGGACTCCATTAGGATCCATATCTCATTATGGAATAAAAAAGTAATGAATGTAAGAATTTAAAATCTTGAAGTTGGTATATACTAACTTTTTGATGAAACTGATTATTGATAACTTTGGATATCCTACAGGTATTATATTTGTAGCTGTTATAAACAATTAATGCAGAAATTTTTCAGTATTTAGTAAATGAAGACTAAGAAACATTTGAAAAAGTAATATTCACTTTGCTGCAAATTTTTAAACTAGGATTGATCAGAGAACTATTTAATGCTATAGGATTCCAGCTAAGAGCTTAAAAAATGTGTCCTAAGTTTGGCCCTGGGTTAGATGAAAGACTCTGATGAGGTTTAGGGTACAAAATGTTTCCAGAAGTTTTATGAATGGTTATGTGTCATTTCAAGCATGCTAACTCCGAATGCCTTCTTGATGCTCAGTGGCTTCATAGAGGTCACAAAGGTACTGGCTCTTTCACAGCTAGAGAGATTCTCTGTAGGATCTTAAAATGGACCAACCGCCAAAGTCTCCATGTTAGTATTCTTTAGGTGGTTGTTGTTAGGGTCTGGATAGGGTGAGAGTGGCATGCTGGAGGGGTGAGGGGAGGCACAACACCAGTAACCCAGAGATCTGAGCCAATGCAAAGAATTGCAACACACAAAGTTAAGAAAAAGAGAAAATTAAGAAAAAGAGAAGTTTATTTAAAAGTAAATCAGAGAGGGAAAGAGAAGGGAAAGAGAAGATTCACCTCCCCAGGTGGGAGAGGGGTCCAAAGCCAGGAAGCATGGCGACAGCTGTAGCTCAAAGAATACATGGCCACACCAGAGTCTAGCAAGGCAGTGGCCATTGATTGCTTGTGGCTGAGTCCTTTTAACCATTCCCCTAGATGGGGGAAGATCATGAAGGTGATTGGGTGGTGATCTGCTCTACATCATCATGTAGATGGGCAGGCAAGTGTAGGTACTGACGTCAGATGATGGACAGCAGGCAGATGGGTGGGTTAGTCACATGATTGCTGCCATGGTGGGATTTATTCATGTCATGTAGGTGACAAAGGACTGCTTGGGTTAACCCTGGGGGAGGGGGGATGTTTCCTGCAAGTCTGCTGCCATGGTGGGATTTATTCGTGTCATGTAGGTGACAAAGGGGGAGGGGGGATGTTTCCTGCAAGAGACTTGCTAAGACATTTTCAATTCACAAACTCAGACATTTGCAACTCACAAACTCCTTGACCA
>NW_007248973.1:4895-7224 GCF_000164805.1 Carlito syrichta
GGTGTGAAGCAATGGCAGATATTGCCTATCTCCATATATCTTATTTTACACTTGGCTCTTATGTAGACAAGATGCTTTAAGTCATGGTTTTCTTAGAGTCAGTATCTTGCAGCTGACCATATTCTGGTTCCTCCTTTTTATTTTTTTCTCTGAATGTTTGACACTTGATTCTGTAATCACTGCCAACATTCAGTCCACTCTTCCCTAACTTGGTTAATTCCTCAGATCCATTTTACACTTGTGAAGTAAACTTCGAACCTACAGTTGTCTGGAACGATGTAAAAGGATTGGTGCATTTGATTCAGTGTTTGATTGAGGAGCCCTAGGGGAGGCATTCTGCACTGACAGACAGAATCAAAGAGAGAGGGGGAAAGAAGGTGCTTTAGATTAATTTCAAAGACCAGAGCAGCTCAATAATTTCTAAGTTGTGGTAATAGGAAGCTTTATAGTATCTATAAGTAATAATGGAATAGATCAATTATTTTCCCTACATCTTTCTTTCTGCATTTCTATCATACATTTTGGAATAGTTAAAATAGAGTGGACTAAAACACAAACTTTTACATTAAAAGTTTTTTTAAAAGAGTTTATATTGGGACCAGGCTCGTTGGCTCAGCCTGTCATCCCAGCACTTTGGGAGGCTGAGGCAAGTGGATTGACTGATCCTGCACGTTCGAGACCAACCTTGCAACTTGGCAGGACCTCATCTCTACAATAAATCAAAAATTGGCTGGTGTGGTAGCACACACCTGTGGTTCTGGCTACTTGGAAGGATTGCCAGAGCCTAGCAGGTGACTCTGGGGCGGGGCATGAGTGTACCACTGTCCTCCTGCCTGGGCGATGGAGTGAGACTCCAACTCAAAAAAAAGAGTTCATATTGGGACTCATATTAGTACATGGAACAGTAAGTATAGATGTAGAATTATTATTAGAATTATTGTCCATTCTAGGTTGATAGTTGCTTATGAAAGTAAGTGGGAGTTATGCTCATTTCATAATTTCATCAGGTTAGGTATCCAGTACCATTGTCCTTCAGTATCCTCAGGGAATTGGTCCCAGCCCTGCACACTGCCCTCCTTGCATGTATCAACATTTGGTCATAGTTGAGTCCTGCAACTGGCTCTGTGGAATGCACGCATATGAAATGTCAAGTTGGCTCTCAATAGATGTGTGTTTTCTTCCCTTTTAATTGGAAAAAATTTATATACAATGGGACTGTGCAGTTTAAACCCATGTTGTTCAGAGATCAACTGTAATCCTAACTGGAACATAATCAAGTAGAAGTAAGGATGCAGAAAACCAACTTTTGAATAATCGGAAGTAATATTTGCAGAATCTGTGCACGTACATCTTCCTATTTTATTTATGGAATGAAATATTAAACACATAAACATATTCATGAATTTAACAATTCCAAAAAGTTAGAGATATTAGTGAGACTAACTGTAAAACCTATTATAAAGCCTTGAATAATGTGGAAATCTATTTCTGTCTCATGTAGATGTGTGGGTTTAGTCCAGTGCTGCTTGGGTAGCCTCTCAGTCATTATGGGCACATTTTATCTGGTTGCTGTGTTGTCTTCAATATGTAGTTTTAATCTCCTGCCTCAAGGTAGCTGCTCAAGCTTTCGGTAACATATATGTATTTCAGCTACCAGGAAGGAGCAAAGAGAAAAAGAAAAGGCATCCTCCTTCTCCTTAAAGAATAGCATGAAGATTGCCTGTATTAAATCTAACATCTCATTGGTCAGGCTTAATCACATGGTCATGGCCTCACCTTAGCCACAAGACAGGCTGAAAAAGGTCATCTTTAGATTAAGTGCCTCACTAAATACTTTATTTTTATGCAGTGACAGGATATGGATATTGAGGGACAGTGATCAACTTCCACCATTGTTGCTTGCATGGTTTCCAAAAGAAGCTGTACATTTTAAGGAGAGAAATGTTAGAAATAAACAATATGGCTATTTAGCCTTTGATCCATAGACCGCTTCTTGGAACCTATTTCAGGGCTAGATACATTGGTTAAAATCTGGAAAGATGTTTTAGAAGAACAGGGGCAAAAACAACTCATTTATTTGTCCATCGCTAGGGGATTTTTGGTTGGTTAAATACGCTAAGCTTCATCCATCGGATGGATCACACTGCAGTCTTGAAAGCAATGAGATAGATCTCTGTATATTGCTGTGTCACGTAGAGTTTGACACTCGCAGTTGTAGTTAAGGAGTATATGCTAAGCATTTGACCCCATGCAACTGCAGAAGCTAGTTAAACAGTCTTAAGAAAGATTGTTGCTTCTGTGTTGGGTGCTGTAGCATGAAAGAAGTCCA
>NW_007248974.1:0-9890 GCF_000164805.1 Carlito syrichta
CGGCTGGCATTGGAAGAAGTCACGGAAAAGGACTACTACGGCTCCCTCCCTACGGGGACGACATGATAACCAGAGGCATGTCTACCCTCTCCCTTTACGAAAAACAGGGTATGAGCACCGGGATGAGTGTAGAACAAAGTATTACAAGGGAAGGTCACAAAAACTTCGACCTCCTCTGGGTATCCCTGTGAGCACGCCTGGCTTGCATAGAGGTTGGTATCTAATTTTCTAATTTTCTCAAAAATCAATTCTGGCTCTGCCTCTCCTCCCCAAAAGATACCAAGAGCCCCAATGGTGGTGGACTCGGAGAATCCACGGGAGGAGCCGGGCCCCTACTCCCTCACCCGGTTAATGCTCACCATCCCTTCTGTCTTTGAACAGAAAGGGAGGAGATGTTGGGAGCCATTTTAAAAATAGCAGCCATCTTATATAAGCCTTCTTCTTTGTCCTCCGAAAAGCCCGTGCGCGCCAAACCGCAACACCCCTCCCACCTCCTCTCCTCATACCACCACTACTCTTCCTCCTATCATAAGCCGCCACACGCCCTATTTCAGCCCGCCCCTCTTTGCTATGTATATAAGCAATCACCTAACAATAAAATTTTGAGGCTTGATCAGAACACTGTCTTGCCTCCATTCTGCGTGTCTCCTGTCTCTTTCTCTCTTGGTCTCTCTCTCTCTTTTCACCAGCAGCAGGTAGTCCTCCTCGTGCCCACGTTTTACTTGTCCCGCTGGTCGGGACAGGCTTGGCCTCCCAAAGTGCTGGGATTACAGGCATGAGCCACCATGTCCAGGTTTGTCCACTGCATTTTAATAAGGGCAGTTACCACTCTTCAGAGAAGTCCTCGGGTTTACTGTCCAGGGCAGTAAGACAAAATGGAGTCTCACTACTTTGGGACGAATCCTAGTGAAGAAATGAGGCAGCAAGCACATGAGTGAATAAATCCCAGGATAGATCGCCCTCTCTCCTGCCCCACAGGACCCTAGAAAGCTAGCTTCTCACGCCCTTCTCTGGTCTTGGGCACTCTCAGCCTGGAGGCCCATAGGGGAAGTCCCCAGACCAAGGCTCTACTTAGAACCGAGGCAGTTGTAACAAGCTCTTGACCTCATCCTGTTCTCTTTCTGCCTCCCCTGCCCCACTCAAACATCCATCAAGCCTGCCACGTGCCTGCCCCCATCCTGGGCACTTGAGAACACGGGTGAATCAGACACCTCTGATTGGCATCTGGGAGACAGATGCCAACAGGGCACAGGTGCAGCAGGACTCTAGGCAAAGGTTACACCAGAGGTTGGGAAAGCAGAGAAGGCTTCTGGAAGGAGGTGGTCCCCGAGCTGACAGCTTCATTGGACGAACAAGAGAGGTTCGGCTCCCTTGAGGGCACAGACCACCCTCC
This sequence comes from Carlito syrichta, assembly GCF_000164805.1. Lineage (NCBI taxonomy): Eukaryota > Metazoa > Chordata > Mammalia > Primates > Tarsiidae > Carlito > Carlito syrichta. Next base: position 1,394 of record NW_007248974.1, read on the forward strand.
GTCTCTGCTGTGTCGGTGGGGGCCTGTGACTCCTGCAGCCCCCTGGGCTTCCCCCTCGTGGCACTGATATCTCTGATACTCTCACGGCCCACTTACAGTGTGCCTCCTCTATCTCCTTAAGGCCAGACCATCTCTGTATCCTTAGACTCACCCAGAACAGCGTGGGCCTACAGCCTCTGTAGAACAAAGAAAAAGGGGTGGCTGGAGACATGGGCAGGTAGGCAGGTGGAGGGACGAAAGCCTGAAGGCCCAGGCAGCTCGCAGACTCTAGGGGTCCCCCCACCTAGTCTGGTTTCCCCTTCGTGGTTTCTCTTGCTCCGCCCCCCCCCCCCAGCTTGATCTGCTCGGCTTCCTGCCTCCTCCACTATAGTCCGCACCACCATGGCACCAACTGCCCACCTCTTCTGCCTCCTGGCCCTGCTGGTGGTAGACTTAGCCCAAGGCATCAGGGGCTCCCTTAGGGCCCAGGTAAGTGCCCCCAACCTGCTGCCCTTGCCCTCACCTCTGCCAATCCCGGCCTGGGGTCACCCATCAGAAACAACTGGTTTGTTGTTCCCATTTCTCAGCGGGAGCAATGAGGCTGGAGGGGTGGGCGGTGCCCAAGCCCACACGAGGAGACAGAGAAGGCTCGCGAGCTGGTGTTCAGTCCAGTACTTGCACAGCTGGGAGCTGTGGTAGGGTCCCCGAAATGATCCCCCCCACCCCCTCCCCATCTCTGCTCTCGGTTCCTTGCCAGGACCCAGGTCCCCGGCCACTGGAGCTGAAAGAAGTCTTTGCGTGGTTCCAGATGCAGTTTAACCGGAGTTACTTGATCCCAGCAGGTACTGGGGGACGGACATCTCCACCCGCTTCATTTAACAGATGAACTCAGGCTCAGAGTGGGAATAGGCTTGGCCTAGGGCTCCTCAGCAGGACAGCGGCAGGCCTGGGATCACTCCCTGGTGTCCGCAATACACAAGGGGGTACAGACTTATTCTTTGTTATGAATCTGGAGGGCGGGTGGGGACCCCCTGCCATGGCCATAGTGAATCCTTTGGCTCTATGGCCGCTTTCCCGTGATTCCAGGCAGGGGACCACCATCTGTCATGTGTTCAGCCAGCAAATACCCATTCTGTCCCCAGGTGGGGACTTCCTCTCTACCCCTGTGGGCAGCCAGCCCTGCTCCTGCCCCGTCTGGGTCTCTCTCCCATGGGGGCTGGCCTGCGGGCACCTTTTAGCCCAGGCTGTCTGCGCCCTGGACCTGAGCCCCAGCGTCCCCCACCCTTGCCACGTTCCAGCTCCCTTCCTGTGGTCAGAGGTGTAAAGGAGGTGGCCTGGCAGGAAGCCGGTCTCCAGCCACCCACCTCTTCCTCCTGAGTCACTGTCTCCAGACCCCTTGCTTGTCTACCCCTCAGGGTGGGCAGAGATGTCCCCTTTGCTGCCTCTGGGGAAAACCTAACCTGGGTGGGCTGGGTAACCACTTCCTTGGCCTAGATGTCTGCCCAGGGCCCTGTGGGGGTAGCGGAGAGGAGCCATGCTCACCTGGGGGGAAGATGCCTAGCCAGCATCTTTCTGCCCCTGTGGGCCTGGGAGCCAGCCCAGGACAACTCTCTCTTGGAACAGAGCACGCGCGCCGTCTGGACATCTTTGCCCACAACCTGGCCCAGGCTCAGAGACTGCAGGAGGAGGACCTGGGCACAGCTGAGTTTGGGGTGACTCCATTCAGTGACCTCACAGGTACAGGGACCCTCCTGGCCTGTAGGTGGTGGGCGAGGGAGCAGAATGTCCAGGGATATGGACAGATGGACCGAGAACTTTCCATGTTTACTTCTCAGTGAGGGACCCTGAGGACCAGAGGCCTGGGTGCTTGCCCCAAATCACAGAGCACAGGGGCAGAAACCCTGCAGGCCTGTGTGCCAGTCCAGTTCATGGCGGCAGGTGCAGGAGACGTACCCCGGCAAGGGGCTCGGCCCCCCAGGCCTCAGCATCCTTGCCTTTCTATCCACCGGGGTATCACAGGACCCAAATGGTCTAGGGTGTGGATGGCTGGAGTTGGGATGGCCGGATAGGGAGCAGAAGGGGTCAAAATTGCCCTTGGTGGTGCTGTCTGTCCCCCAGAGGAGGAGTTTGCCCAGCTCTATGGGAATCGGAAGACAGCCAGAGGGGTCCCCAGCATGAACAGAATGGCAGAGTATGAAGGGCTGGGGGAGTCGACACCCCACACCTGTGATTGGCGGAAGAAGACTGATGTCATCTCGCCCATCAAGAACCAGGTATACAGCTGAGCACAGTGACTCACGTCTGTAATCCCAGCACTTTGGGAGGCAGAGGCAAGAGGACTGTCTGAGCTCAGGGATTCAAGACCAGCCTGGGCACCCGGGCGAGACCTCGTCTCTACAATAAATCAAAAATTAGCCATGCCTGTGGTTCCAGCTACTTGGAAGGCTGAGGCAGAAGGATCACCTGGGCCCAGCAGGTCGATGTTGCGGTGGCCGTGAGCGTGCCACTGCACTCCAGCCTGGGTGACAGAGTGAGACTCTTGACTTAAAAAAACAAAAACAAAAAACCAGGTATCTGCCCCCACCTAGCCCGACCCAGCAGATGGTGGGAGAGGTGGAACACGGTCTGCACACCTGACTCACCCCCACCCTCTTGTCTACTAGAAAAACTGCGCCTGCTGCTGGGCCATAGCGGCAGCAGGCAACATCGAGGCCCTGTGGAGCATCAGGAGCAAGCCCGTGGAAGTCTCCGTGCAGGGTATGGCTGGGAGAGGGTGCGTGTGACAGGGAGAGAGGCCTGGGGGCCTGGTCACCCATGTTCCCTTCCTGTGCCAGAGCTACTCGACTGTAACCGCTGTGGGGATGGCTGCCAGGGTGGCTTCATCTGGGATGCGTTCATAACTGTCCTCAACAATAGTGAGTGCCCGTGGCTCTGGGTAGCTGTGGGAAGGTGGGGGAGAAGGGGAGGGGAGGGAAACGGGGTTCCAGAGCAGTCTCCTTCCTGTCTTATCTCCAGGTGGCCTGGCCAGTGAAAGGGACTACCCGTTCCAGGGCAAAGTGGAGCCCCACAGGTGCCTGGCCAAGAAGTACAAGAAGGTGGCCTGGATCCAGGACTTTATCATGCTGCAGGAAGACGAGCAGAGTGCGGGCATGGCGGGGACACGGGCGGGGGGCGGGGGACAGGCCCAGGGCAGAGGCAGACACGGTGCTAGACAGATGGGGCGAGGAGGGGAGGGGGGAAGGCTGACACGCCCATGTGCCAAGAGCAGGGGCTGCAGGCAGGCAGGCCCTGATGACACCTTTCCCCCCCAGGAATTGCCCAGTACCTGGCCACCCATGGTCCCATCACTGTGACCATCAACAAGAAGCTACTGCAGGTGGGATGGGATGGAGTGGTGAAAGGGCATGTAGGGAAGTTGGCCCTAGACTCAGGCCCTCTGCCCCTGCCCTCTGCAGCAATACAAGAAAGGTGTGATCAAGGTCACGCCCGACACCTGTGACCCCCGGTTTGTGGACCATTCCGTCCTGCTGGTGGGTTTTGGCAGGGACAAGCCGGGGGAAGGGATGCCGGCAGAGACAGTCGCCTCCCAGTCTCGCCCTCGCCGCTCTCTCCCATACTGGATCCTGAAGAACTCCTGGGGGTCCCACTGGGGAGAGGAGGTGAGTGGGATCTCCTGGGGGAGGGGGCAGGGCAGAGCAGTCCTCTCCACACCTGCTGGCCCTGATGTCCCCCAACATCCTAGGGCTACTTCCGGCTGCACCGAGGTAGCAACACCTGCGGCATCACCAAGTACCCGCTCACAGCCCGTGTGGTCCCTCCTAAGGCATCCCTGGTCTCCTGCCCTCCCTGAACCCGCCCAGCTCCTCCCGCAGCTCCGGCTACCACCCCACCTCCTCGCCAGCCCCACCCCCAGCCTTTTGCCCATCCTCCCAATCTTGATGCGGCTCGAATAAACCACGACAAGACCCTGGCTTCTGAGTGGCCTAGCAGGGGTGGGGAGATGGCGGATGGGTCGAGCACAGACACCGTTTCAATACATCCGTCCCCGAGGGGCTGGCGTTCACGCGCATCCCAGTACGCGAACTCCAGAGCGCTCAGAGACTTACACGCGCGCCTGCACACACAGCCCCACGGGCTCCTCCCCCTGGAGCAAAGATCAGTCTCCAAATTCATGGCAACTTTATTGTCAGGCGGGGCAGGGTGGTGGAGAGGGGCCTCAGTCGTGATAAAGGCGCAGGAGGCAGCCACGGAGGGTGCCCATGTAGCGGTCCCAGAGGGCCTGGTGCCTGCAACGGTAACAGTGACAGCGACAGCTGACATTTACTCAGCACTCACCAGTCCGAGATGCTGCTGTTTCTGTACCGTAATGCACTTAGTCCTCTTAAAATTCTTGTGATTCTTCTAATTATTATCCCCAGTTCACGTATGAGGAAACTGAGGCATGGAGAGGTTAGGTCACCTGCCCAAGGTCACCCAGCTTCTAAGAGGGGGAGCCAGGGCTTCGGTCCACGGAGACTTCCACCCCCAGGGTAGCAGAACGGGGAACCAAGTCGGTGGGAGGGCAAGGCCAAGTCGGACAGGAGGACAGGGTCTCTCACCGGAAGCCATCCAGGGAGTGGACAGACGCCGAATACTGATTCAGGAAGAGCCGCACGTCACTCAGAGGCCAGTGGTCGGAGCGGCAGGGTTCCACAAACTGTGGGCACAAGGGAACGTTCAGCACCGGTACAGCCCGGGGACAGGCCAGGTCGGGGACCAGAGGGCGACGGGCAGGACAGCTCACCTTCTCCACGAGGTCCACAAACAGGTCTCTGACGTCTTTATTGTGGGTCAGCTTGGCGGCCACGTTCACCAGCCCCCGGGACAGGTTCTGTGGGGCGGGGGTCCCGGGAATTCTGCCTTCTGCCCCAGAAGCCGGGGGGGGGCGGGGGGACTGAGCACAGAAGCTGGGGGAGGGGCAGGCCCCCCCACGTCTACCCACCTCCCCAGTCAACCGAGTCCCCATTGTTTGGGAGCCGCTGCCCGCCCAGGCCAGCAGAGGGCGCAGCAGCACCACCTGCCGGTCAACCCAGGCAGGAGCGGAGGGGGCGGGGCGGAGCGGAGCGGAGGGGGCGGGGCGGGGCGGAGGGGGCGGGGCGGAGGGGGCGGAGCGGAGCGGAGGGGGCGGGCGGAGGCTGCCAAGGGCCAGAGGCTGTGTGGGGCCACAGACCTTGAAATTGGCTTCCATCTCAGAGAAGACGCCGAGCTTTCCCCGGAGAGCAGTGCACACCAGGCTGCAGGGAGACAGGGTCAAGCCTGGAGCCACTTGAGCCTCTCCTTCGGGCCCTGCCCCGTGGTTTCCCCCAGGGTCACCTCTTGTGCAGGTCCAGAAGGTCCTTGTCAGCCACTAGCACCTTGAGCTCCTTCAGGTCCTGGAGAAACTCCTTGTCCAAGTCCATGTCCATGTCGTCCATCTGGGAGTCTGCATGAGGCCCACGAAGGGAGTTAGGGTAGGTGATTAAAAACCACTCCCGTGGGTGGGCGCGGTGGCTCGACCTGTAATCTCAACACTTTGGGAGGCCAAGGTGAGAGGATTGCCTGGGCCCACGGGGTCAAGACCAGCCTGGGCAATTTGGTGAGACCTCGTCGCTACAATAAATCAAAAAATAAGCTGAGCGTGGTAGCACGCGCCTGTAGTTCCAGCTACTTGGAAGGCTGAGGTGGAAGGATTGCCTGAGCCTAGCAAGTGGAGCTGCGGTAGCCATGGGCGTGTCACTGCACTCTAGCCTGGGTGACAGAGTGAGACTCCAATTCAAAAACAAACAAACAGACAAAAAAAAACCCTCCAGTGAAACCCTGAGCGTTCCTCACCCACCACCTCATTGCACCCCACAGGACAGAAAAAGAAACAGAGTCTCAGAGAGATGGTGTGACATGCCCCAGACCATAGAAAGGCAACAAGCCCTTTGTCTGCAGACAAGGTGGGGGGGAGGGAAATGGACTAGGAGCAGAGGCAGCCTGGTTGGACACCCTGAACAGCAAAGGATGCTGGGAACGGGGGTCTGTGGTAGGAACTGCTGGTAGGGAACCAGGCCTGAAAGGATGGGGAGGCGTCGGGCACCTGGGTCAGTGGGGGCCTCACCGACGGCTCCAAGGGTCCAGTTCTGGATCATGAGCTCAGCGCAGAAGGCAAAGTCGCCAAAGCTCAGATACTGCAGTTTTTTCTTCCCTGTCTCAAAGCGGTTGTTGGCAAAGAAGACAATGGCCGCATAGTCCCTGCAGGAGGGGAAAAGGCGCTTCTCAGGGCCTGAAATTCCTTCTTAGCAAGTAACTCCCACCTGGAGCCTCAGTTGGGCATCCGAGTCTGGTCTCTTTCCTTGCGCTAAGTCACTGCGTGATGTCTCAAGTCATTTCTCTATAGGCCTACTCATCTGTGCAAAGAGAAGGTTCCAGCCCAGGTATCCTAAGGGATACAGTGGGAGACCACAGGATAACAGCTACCATGTCCTAGGCACTCCCTAAGCGTCAGGCTGTACAGGTGGTACTTCAGATAGCCCAATTGGAAGTGGCTGGACTATGACTTGAACCCAGGTCAGTCTGATCCAAAGTATAGACCAGAAGTGGGATGACCACCCCCCCAGCATAGCTAGGAGATCAAGAAGGTTGAGGTGGGGTAGGTGGACCAGCCTCAGGGCTCAGGGAAGGAGTGTGCAGGAGGAGATGGCTGTCCCCTCACCTGGCCAATCGGTCGGAGAGGAGGAAGTGCTGCTGAATATTGTCCACCAGGGAGCCTCGCATTTCCTCCACCACCTTGAAGACTCGCTTAAAGTTGTCAAACTGCAGGGCAGTCGGGAGGAGGGAGGACTGGTCGGAGAATGCTCACCTGAACTGCTGATTTGAATATTTCTCTCACCTATCCACCTATCTAGTCAGCAGTTGCCGATTTAGAGCTTGTTACTCCTTCGACCATTAGTTATTAGTACCTGTTATCAATCCAACAAATGTTTATCAGCTTCTGCCATCTTGCCTTGGATAAATGTAGATTTCATCTTGTTTCTAAATCCAACCCAATTTTGGTACCATGCTCTAAATCTTCACGAGCGTGAGCTGGAACTGATTGTCCTGGCTGAGACCCAGAAACTGAAGGATGAGCAAATACTAAGCCATACATTTGGAGCTCACAGGAGATACAAAGAAAATGTATCACTAGTCTAGAATGCTGACTTCCCTGTGGTACCACCAAAAAGACTTGTGGAGAAGGTAGCATCTCACCTTCTGCCTTGGATTTCAAAGGGAAGATGTGGCCAAGAACAGTACCTCCCAAGAGCAACACATGCAAAAGAAAGCCAGGGGCTGGAAAAATGTAACCCTAGAGAGGTCTGCAAGGACAAGATCACAGGGTAGGCTGAAGATCAAGGCCAAGCATTAAACGGCTATCCAGGAGGCAGTGGGAGCCAATGAACGTTTATGAGCACTGGGCACGGTGGCTCACACCTGTAATCCTAACACTTTGGGAGGCTGAGGCGAGAGGATTGCTTGAGCCCAGAAGTTTGAGAGCAGCCTGGGCAACATAGCAAAGCCTTGTCTCTACAAATTAAAAATTTAAAAATTAGCCGGGGGCTAGCCCTTTAGGTTACCTCTCACTGTGGGAGGTTTTCTGTCCTCTCAATAAATCCTGCTTTCTCAGAAAACAACAACAACAACAATAAAGAAATCTTAGCGGTGTGATGTGCACCTGTAGTCCCAGCAACTTGAGAGGCTAAGACAGAAAGATCGCCAGAGCCCAGCAGAATGAAGCCATGATGGCTGTGAGTGTGCCACTACATTCCAGCCTGGGAGACAGGGCGAGAGAGTAAGACCTCCAACTCAGAAAAAAGAAAGTTCACGAGCAGGGAAAAGCCACAATCGGAGCTGGGCTTCTGAAAGCTCACTCTAGCCATAGAATATGGGATGGCTTGGAAGGTGCAAAAAAGGGCGAGAAGACACTAGGTATGAAGTTGTTGACACCATCAAGGTTAGAGCTGGGGCAGTGACCGAAGGGAGGGAGTGAAAGGCTGAACTGTAGACGGGATGCTGTGTATGCGTGGTTGCGGGGCCCACCTGTCTCCGGCAGCTCTTGAGGGTGATTCCTGTTTTGGTGCTGATGTCATCCAGGTCTTTCTTGGTGCCCTTGGACAGCTTCTTGCCCAGCACCTCCCGAACGAAGGCCTCATCAAAAGCGTAATACCTTGCGGAGACAGAGGACACCACTGACCCTCCACAAAGGAGGAGAATGGGGGCTTGGAAGGCCCTGGGCCTGGCCCCCATTTGCTATCAACTATCTGAGTGCCTGGGTAAGTCCCATCCTTCTCTGGGGCTTCAGTTTCAGCCTGCAAATTGGGTACATAGACCGGTGGGCATCCCCACCATCACCATCCCATTAGGTGAGCACCTCTCGATGAGCAGTGCTTGCCGGGAGGGCGGGATCTGGAAGATGAGCTGGTGAAGTAGCTTGGGCGGCGCGTGCAGCAGGCGCTCAAGCATGTGGAAGGTGCGGTAG
>NW_007248974.1:9910-12010 GCF_000164805.1 Carlito syrichta
CGCAGGGCCACCGCGTCGGTCACTGGAGAGTGGGCACTCGCATCAGTCCCTGCCCCACCCACCCGAGAGGACCCTCAGGGACTCCGGTCCCGACCCCCGTAGATCCCTCATTCCCAGCCGCCTCCCCGCTTCCCCAAAGGATGCCCACGTCCGGGCCCCGCTCCCTCCCGTCCGCAACAACCGCTCGGCCCGACGGGCTCCCCCGAACGGCCCCTCGCAGACCTGAGTAGCCGTCCAGCCAGAGGCGATACACGTCCTCGTCGATGAGGGTCGTGTTCCCCACGAAGATGTCCAGCTCACTGGTCATGGCGAGGCCCGGGGCCGCAGCGCCCCGAGCAGGAGCGAGCACCGCCCGCGCCGGGCGCGCCGCCGCCGGGTCACTTCCAGGAGCGCCGAGATTCCGTTCCGGACACTCGGAGCCGGCGGCGAGGGACCACTTCCGGGACACAGCCGGTAGGGGCGGGGCGGAGGCGGTGAAGGAGGAGGCGGAGGCCTGCGCGGAGGACTAGCCCCTCCCACCGCCGGGAGAGGGAGGACCCGGGGAGTCCCAGGCTCCGGGATCCTCCCAAGTCACCCATCGCCGTTTGCTGGAGGGCGTCGGGAGTGCCTCGATGGTCTCGCCATTCCTCGCAACTGCTCCCCTCACTTCCTTCTGTTTTTTCTCCCATCTTCTCTGGCCTCTTCGGGGCCTCCCAACTTTGACCCGCATCCTAAACGTGGGGATTTCGCAGGACTCTATCCCACATCTTCTCCCTGCGAAAGGGATGCGTGGCCCGATCTCCAGGGACTCTTGCTGAAGGCCTCTCTGTCTACCCCGCGGATGAGCGCCTCTCCTGGGCGTGAGGAACCTGTACCCACCCATGCTCTTAACCACTTCCCCCGCCCCCACACGAGCTAATGACATTTCTTCTTCTGTCCCTCAGCTCTGCCTGGAAATCCGCATCCGGAGGGGGCTACCTGTCTTTCCATAAGCCCCTCGAAAGCTTAATATGTGCTAGACAGACCTCCCGCTCTCCCCAGTCTGTTTATTTCCTGCGTCCCTATCCCAGGGACAGCCCCAGCATCCACCCAATTCTCACACGAGAAGCCCGGGCTTTCTCTCAGACGCCTCTCCCCACATTCAACTCTGCCGATCTGCCTCCTGAATATTTCTAGTATCTGTTTGTCCTCTCCACCCCCACGGATGCTGCTCCAGCCCAGTGTTTCTACATAGCTCTCCCTGCTCGTTGGCCCAGTTACTAATCTCCCTGCCTACATGTCCTCCTCCCGGGGTCCATCCCACACGCGGCAGCCTGAACAATCTTTTCAAAATGCATATTTTCGAATGTTACTCCCCTGCTTTAAATCCTTGCTGGCCTTTGGAAATGTTCCAGCTTAGTATTGAAAGCCTTTAAGAATTTGACTTCCGCCTACCCTGGAAGCCTCCCTCCCTCTCCTACCACTTTCTCCCTACGCCTGCCTTTCAAAAAACAGCACGCTATCCTCGTTGTTCCTAAAGCAGCGAGGCTCTTTCGGGTACCAGTGTCTTCGCCACGCTATCCTCTCACCCTGAAATAGCTCTCTTTACTTGGCATAGTCCTTATGCATCCACCAGAGCCCCTCGGATGTCATCGCTTTTGGGAAACCTTTTGGGCGTCCCTCACAACGTATTCCTCCCCCATTTGCTTCTTGTTTAACACAGCCCCCCCTCCCAGAATGCGACCTCTTTAAGGACAGGATCAGAATCTTGGTCAAATTTATTTCTGCATGGCCCTTGCACAGAATAAAGCTTTGTTGAACAAACGAATCCCTTCCTTGTCCCTCTCCCCGGGCAGGAAACGCAGTCCCTGGGAGGAAGGGCAGGCCGATGGAGAGCTAGGATCTTTGGACTCAGAGTTCGAAGGAGCCGTGAGCGATGCTTCAGGAGCCGAGACTTTCGAGTTCGACCGCAGGTAAAAAGGACGGGAAGGCGATCCGACTGGGTTCCATGGGGGGTGGGCAGGGGGAGGGGCGCGCGTCGGAGTCTTGATTCTCAGAGGACCCGAGAGGCCAAGCCTCGAGCTTAAGGAGAGCCGGGACTGGGAGGTGCGAAGGGCCTAGTTTCGGGTGGCGCGGAGGGCC
>NW_007248974.1:12616-16219 GCF_000164805.1 Carlito syrichta
AAACCCTGACACCGAGGAGGGCCCCTCGCTTTCGCTGGCGGGCAGCAGGGGGACTGGAGAGTGGAGCGGAGGGACTCGGTGGGGGCTGGGTGCGGGCTAATAAACCGGGACGGAAACGGAATCCGCGGCCTGGGCAGCGTCTGTCTGGTACTCGCCAGGGTTGGGGCGACGGTGGGGACACCGAGACAGGGTGCCATCTCCATCCGGTGGCACCGCAGGACGAAGGGCTCCCCCATTTGCCCCGAGCGTGGGGTGGGATGCGAGGCCGTGGCAAACCACCGACTCCCCCCGTCGGGCCATGATCCGGCCCCTCAAGTGACCAGCTCCCTTCCCGGCTCCTTCCTGTGCAAGACAATGGGGCAGGAAGCAGGTGTCGGGGGCCTCGAACCCACGCGGCCGCCTACTCTGCGGCTGGAACGGGGCTTCACAGCGCCCCCGCGTGGCAGGCGCAGGAGAACCGTGTCCCCCCAGATGGCTGATAATCCTCTTCGCTTTGACCCCACAGGACTCTCTCCTCTCAATCCTGGAGATGAGGCCGAGGGGACGTAGCCCCATCTTTCAGATAAGACAGTCGAGGTCCCAAAACGCCAAAGAATGTGTCCAAGGTCATGCCATTAGTGAGTCTAGAGTTGAGACTGGAGCCTAGGCCTTCTGGCTCGAGATGACCTCCCTTCAGCCTCTGGGTTCAATGAGACACCCAGGTCAGAGCTTCAAGCCTTTTTTATTCCATTTTGGCCGGTTTGTATAAAAATACTCTCTTTAGGAAAATAAATAGCAGCTGTCCTTGCTGTGAAGGCTTGGATTCCCTGGAGCTAAAGGCTTCTCAAAGCTGGGGTCTGCAAGTCAGCTTGTCACGGAAGCCTCTGGCACCCCCAAGCTGTGGCATTCCGGAGGGGCAGGCAGAATCCCCTGGTCCAATCACCTGCTGCTGCTGGCGGTGGGGCTGGGTGATTTAGTGTTCTAGGCTGGTAGAGTGGCACCTTCTGTCAGGGTACAGTTGGATGGATCACAGGAAGAGGGTGGTGGAGGGTGTGGGGGTGGTCTGGCAGGGGTTAGGGCTCCAGAGGGCCTCTGGGGGTCTACAGAGTGTCTGGACTGCCAGGATGCCTCCGGCACAAGTGGGAAACATTTTGTCTCGGATTTAGTGCAAACTGTGCTAGAGACCGGCTCTAGAGAAACAGTGGGCCGCTTTGGCGGCTCCAGCCTGGTTCTACCATAAAGCCAAAGATAGCCTCCTCTGGAGGGATGGAGAAGAACACGATGGGTTGGGTGTGGGATACGGTCCAGGCCAGCTGGACCCATGGGGGAAGGGAGGAGATTCGGCGAGGATGGCGCCTGCGGGGTGTAGGACTTGGGGGCCTCACAAAGCAAGGAGGGTGGGGGACCCCAGGGGGTCAGAGGAGGGGTCCCCGCTGCTGCTGCTACTCTTACGATGAGCTGAGGCGCAGGGCTCAGGAGTGCTGGGGTAGGTGAAGACCAGACTGGGGGTGAAAGGAGTCAGGGAGGGTGTGGTCATGAGGGTGGGGGTGTGCAACGCCTCCGGTTCCAGCACGGGCCCCGGGGAAAGGGAGATACAAGGGACAGGGCGGCAGGGGGCTGGTGGGCTTCTGGTGCCGCTCGTGCTGCCTGTGTCCCTCTCCTTGGCTCCTTCTGGGATTTTGCAGATGGGTCGGTGGGCTTCCAGCACGAGCTCCAGGCGTTCCTTCTGCTTCTGCAGCTCCTCGATCTCTCGCTGCAGCCCGGACTTCTCGTCTTCCAGTTTGTCTGTCTCCTGTAGCGGGTTGGGAGAGGAGTCAGGAAGATGAGGGCCGAATACCCTGAGCCTCAGAGGGTGGTGGCGGTGGTGTGGGGAGTCCCCAGCACGTCTGGACTGCGACTCCCATGAGCCCCTGGGAGAAAATGGGCATGATTCCCATCAGGCCCAGGCGTCTCAGAAGATTGCTGGCCCATCTTTGGCTGTGCTCAAGCGAGATGCGCTGCAGCCAATTTTTAATCACTTTTTCGTCATCCTTTTTCCAGAAGGACTGCCTGCCCCTCAGGCAGGGAGCCAGGGTGGTGGTGGTGATGGGGGCTAGGCATACTGGGGCTCCACGGGCTCCTGGGAGCCAGGGCCCCTCTGAGGCTCAGTGGGCCAGGGCCTGGGTGCCCTCCATACGGGCTGGTGCTCACCGCCTGCAGGAAGTCGGTCAGTTCCTTCCTCCGGTTCCTGCACTTGGCCGCTGCCAGCTTGTTCCGCTCGCGCCTTACTCGGCGACGCTCTTCTTCCTCTGGGCTGATCTGGAGGGTAAGGAGTGAAGGCAGCAGTGAGGAGGACCCTGGGCCACTGGCTACCTGGGACTCATCTCCTGAGGTGGTTTGGTGGTAGGTAGGACACCGACAGAGGGCGTGGCAGTGTAGGGGCCCCTTCAGCCTATGGTTTAGGCTGAGGCACAAGACAGCTTGAATGGGTCAACCTTTCTCCTCCTACCTAGTGTTCATGCTCAGTCCTCTCCCGTAATGCCTTCCCTCTCTCTCAGGACTCAACTAAGATGTTGGCACCTCCAGGAAGCCCTCTCGTTCCCCAGTCAGAAGTGGCCTTTCCTTTTCTGACCACCTGGGGGGCGTTACCCCTTATTGCAGGACCCTCATCCTGGATCTCTGGACAACCAAGTCTCTTCGCCCAGGCACTAGGAGGGGCTGATGAGTAGTGCTGAATAGATTGCAATTTATCGGGAACCTACTCTGTGCCAGCTAAGCGCTTTGCATCGATTTTAAAATTTTGTTAATTTTTTTGAGTTGGAGTCTCACTCTGTCACCCAGGCTGGAGTGCAGTGGCACGCTCACGGCCACTGCAGCCTCGACCTGCTGGGCTCAGGCGATCCTTCCTCCTCAGTTTTCCAAGTAGCTGGAACTTCAGGCGTGCACTACCACACCCAGCTGATTTTTTGATTTATTGTAGAGACGAGATCTCACCAAGTTGCCCAGGCTGGTCTTGAACCCCCAAGCTCAAGCAATCAATCCTCTTGCCTCGGCCTCCCAAAGAACTGGTGTTACAGGCTTGAGACACCATGCCCGGCCTTACATAGACTTTTTAAAAAACAGATTCTTAACTTTCTGTGTAAGGAACTGAAGCCCAGGAAGGTTAATAACTTGTTTATGGTTCCAGAGCAGGAATTAGAACCTACTCACTCTATTCCACGTGGAGTGAGGCCAGAATGTTGGAGTTCACCTCCCGCAAAAGCACCCCACTCACAGCTCGCAGCCCCACTGGGGAGTGTCCAGGATCAAAGGGTCATCCTGGGGACCGGGGTTACCCCTGGTCTGCTACAGAGCTCACACCATGGTCCCCTGCATGGTCACAAAGGCCAGCCATTCTGTTTCTGGGAAACCTGCTCCTGACTGATCTCACATCTTTCCTAGGACCCCAACCTCCCTCCCCAGCCTCCACCCAGCAAGTTCTTTAGTGTGAGAACCCCACTCCACTGTAGTCTCCTATACCAAGATGCCCCAGGGAGAGGAAAGAGGAACCACACCTTTAAAGACCCTCCATCACTTACCCGTTTTTGTTTTTGTTTTTGAGTTGGAGTCTCACTCTGTCGCCCAGACTGGAGTGCAGTGGCCGCT
>NW_007248974.1:16239-20453 GCF_000164805.1 Carlito syrichta
GCTCAGGCAATCCACTCACCTCAGCCTCCCAAAGGCACGGGATTACAGGCTGAGCCACCGAGCCCGGCTCACTTATCCATTTATTTTGGTTAGGACTTTGGGGAGGCAAGAGTTCTCAGGTCCAGCCAGGCACAGTGGCTCACACCTATAATCCCAGGACTTCAGGAGGCTGAGGCGAGAAATTGCCTGAGCCCAGGGGTTTGAGACCAGCCTGGGCAATTTGGGGAGACCTCGTCTCTACAATAAATCAAAAAATTAGCTGGGCGTGGTGTCACACACCTGTGGTTCCAGCTACTGGGAGGGCTGAGGCGGAAGGATTGCCTGAGCCTAGCATTTCAAGGCTACGGTGGTCATGAGTATGCCACTGCACACCAACCTGGGTGACAGAGTGAGACTCCGACTAAAAAATAAATAAATAGTTCTCAGTTCCTCTGCTTCAGGTCTTCTGTTAGCTCTCAAGACACAAGGTGGCTTGGTGCTTAGGGTTTGACTTCAGAGTCAGATTGATCTCGGGCAGAGGCCAGTCCTGGTCTCATTATTCACTACCTGTGTGATCTTGGGCAGGTGACTACCCCTCTGTGTCTTCATTTTCTTGGTGGGAAGATGGGGGAAACTGGAGTACATTCCCCAGAGTGTTTTTGTGAAGATTAAATGAAACAGGGAAACTGAGACCTAGAGAGTAGCTGACAGGAACCCTCTTGTTCCTGTTCCCAGTCAGCTTATGCCCACCATGTCAGCAAGTGGAAACCCCCTCACCTTTCCACATCACACCCTACACATTCTCACCTCCACGTTCAATCTTGCTTCTCCAATCCTTGTATCGCCTCCACCAATGCAAAGCCTACCCATCCTTCTTATATGCCACCTTCTCCAGGAAGCTTTCCTTGATGCAGAGGTGACCGTTTTGCCCTCCGGGGCTCCTATCACATTCTGCCTTGGGCAATAGTCCACCAGTGGCTCTACCTTTCCCCTGTTTTAAGCCTGTGTTCTCCTTTCCAACAAGAGCTTGCCCTCTGTACTGTAGCACCTCTCTGGACAATCAGAAACTGTAACGCTCTGCTCCTTACCTGTTCAGAGGGCCGGCGCCGTACTCCTGGAGGCGGCCCCAGGGTCCGGATGACTCCCGGCCGGGGTTGTGGGGGGCTGTACTGGGGGTAGGCCAGAGTCCTGGGGTAGCTGCCGGGCCCCAGGAAGTGAGGCTGTACCATCCACTGCAGCTCCTGACTGCCACTCACAGCGTTGATGCTTGGAACAAGGTGGAACTTCTGAAATACAAGGATGGGGTGAAATTTACGTGAACTGAGGAGGGGCTTCCAGTGGACAGAAGCCACACTGCTGTTCACCCTCAACGTAGATGCTGGTTCTGGAAGCCCAGAAGGAGCACAGCTCAGCAAGGAGAGACTGATCTGGTGGCAGATCCCTGCTCATGAGCTGTCTGACTTTGGGTGGATCACATCACCTCTCTGTGCCTCAATTTCCCCAGCAGAGCTAATACTTATAAAGTGTGACCGGTCAGGCACTGTTCCACCCACTTTACAAATACTGACTCATATAATTGGCACAATTGTATCTTCATTTTCAGACAGGAGAACCGTTGTCCACAGACACAGAAGTAGGAAGTGGACTCTGAGCCCAGGCAGCTGGGCTCTTACCCACTCCTGTACCCATCTAGGTGAAGAGCATCATTCACTCCTGGCTCACAGGGAGGCTGTGACAATCAGGTGAGACACTGAGACAATCAGGTGAGACACTGAGAGTGACAGCCTCTGGGAAGTGGCAGGTGCCCAATGGAGGGAGGCTGTGGCAGGTAAGAGCTACGGCTCGGGGTTCAGACTGTCCTAGTTTTAACCTCAGCTCAGCCATTTACGGACTGTGTGACCTCCAGGCAAGTTATTTAACTTCAGTCTCCCTCCATTTTTAATATTTTAGCCGGGTGCAGTGGCTCACGCCTGTAATCCCAGCACTTTGGGAGGCAGAGGTGAGAGGATTGCCTGAGCCCAGAGGTTCGAGACCAGCCTGGGCAACTTGGCAAGACCTTGTTCTACAATAAACTGCAAAAATTAGCCAGTCGTGGTGGCCATGCCTGTAGTTCCAGCTACTTGAAGGCTGAGGCAGGATTGCCTGAGCCCAGCAAGTCGAGGCTGCTACGGTAGCCCTGAGTGTGCCACTGCACTCCAGCCTGGGCAACAGAGTGAGACTCCAACTCAAAAATAATAATAGAGGCAAGAGGATTGCCTGAAACCAGGGGTTCAAGACCAGCCTGCGCAACTTGGTGAAACCTTATCTCTACGATAAATAAAACAATTAGCCGGGTGTGGTGGCACACTCCTGTAGTTCCAGCTACTTGGAAGGCTGAAGTGGAAGGATCATCTGAGCCCAGCAGGTTGAGGCTGCAGTGACCGTGAGCGTGCCATTGCACTCCAGCCTGGGCAAAAGAGTGAGACTCTGACTCAAATAATAATAATAATAGTAATAATATTGTAATACTTGAAATATTGTCACAGGTGAGGATTACAGCATTTCATTGATGCTAAGAGGTACCTTTTAATAGCTATGAAGACATAGTTTAATTAGCAATTTTAAAAATTAAGGGACATTCGCTTTAAGGGACAGCTACATGCAGAAAAATGAAACTTGACTCCTATCTCTCCTCAAATACAAAAATTAACTGGAGAGGGATTAAAGACTTATGTCAGACCTGAAGCCATAAAAAATCCTAGAAAAAATATTTAGTAGCATCAATAATGGTGGGTTTTTTAATCCATGGGGTCTTAGGTTCCATGAAATACGGTAAATGATGTGGACCGCGCCCACCCCGACGCCCCAATCGCCATCCCCTTTCAGCCGGCAGTCTGAGCAATGGGTGGGGATGGGGCTCCGAGTTCTGGGAAGAGAACTGGGTTCGAGCCCTGCCGCTGAGCCCTGGGTGTGGGCGCCCAGCCGTCCGGGAAGCGGCCCACAAGCCCAGGCAAGTCCCGACGGCGGCGGCCCCGGCCCAGCTGCGGGCCCGGCGGCCTAGTGACCCCAGTTCCGGGCCCGGGGCACCGCCGGCGGCATCTCCCGCTCCCGAGGCTGCCGGGCCCGGGCCGCTCCGGGCCAGGAAGGGAGGGGCGCCCCGGGTGACTCAGCCGCCGTGACTCGGCCGCCGTGACTCGGCGGAACGGACGCCTCTCCTTCCCTCCCCGGGCGACACGTGCTCGCAGCCCCTCGACAGGAAGTGGGCACCTGCAGCCTCCCGGGGCCCCCCGCCGGCCGCGGGCGCCTTTCGGTGCCGGGAGCCGGGGGCGCGGGAGTCGCGCGCCTCGTGACCCCGTGCGCGTCCCGGGCACCTCGCGGTCTCCGTTTGCCCCTCCGGCAAAGGGGTCGAGAGCCAGACTCCGCGAACCTACCCGGTCCCGCTGCCCGGGCCCCGCGGGCTCCTCTGTGCCCAGCGAGGGCCAGGGACCCGGCGACGGAGCGCGGGAGGACAGACGGCGGACAGATACAGTGACGGCCACAGACAGCGCCGAGGATTCCCACCCTGCGATCTGGTTTCCCGGTGATCCCGCCGCCCTCCCGTGTCGCGACGGCCCAGCCCTCGCCCGGACTCCGGGTCCCCGGGATCTGGCACGAGACGGAGAGACCCTCTGATCCGTCGGGGCCGGGACTGAGCCAGGCGGCCAGGTCCCCCGGAGGCAGAAACTAGCGGAGCGCGGGAGAAAGGAAAGACGGTAACAGACACGGGGGGACAGCCAGCCAGCCCGCAGACAGCGGGGGGGCGCGGGCGCGAGAAGGGGCGTTCGCAGGTCTTGGCTCCGCCCGCCGCGCCTTCCTCGGGCCGGGGCTTTGGGGGCACATCGGCCCCCCGGACGGCGGAGAACGGGCAGGATCCTCTGCCCGGCCCCCGACTCGGTCCCGGCTCCGCTCCCTGGCGGGCGGCAGCGGACCCCGCCGTGCCAAGCGCTGTCACCCGGGAGCCCAGCGGCCGGACCCCTCTCACCTGCGCGGCCGCCGCCTGCGCCGCGGGAGGGGGCTGCGCGGGGCCGCCGTACGCGCTGCCGGCCCCGGAGCTGGGTCCCGGCTCCCCGAAGTCTCGGAACATGCCCTGGGCTGGTGCTCTGCGGGGTCCGCGTCGGCGGCTTCGGTCCTGACTCACTCGCGCCTCGCGGAGTCTTTTCTTTTTATGAATGAAACGTTCTCGGGCGGAACCACCGCCGCCGCGGGGGGCGGGGCGG
>NW_007248974.1:20706-21623 GCF_000164805.1 Carlito syrichta
AATCGCGTCAAAACGGCCGGGGACTACTGTAGAGTGGATTACAAATGGGAGGGGTAGCTATTGGCCGGACGCTCACCGTGCCAGGAGCCGTGACCGCTGGCCCCCAAGGCTTCGTGGAGGGAGGGCCCTCCGCTGGCACTGCTTTCAAAAGCTTTGGGTCTTACCCGGGCGTGGTGACGTGCGCCTGGAGCCCCAGCTACTGGGGAGGCAGAGGAGGGAGGCTCGCTTGAGCCCAGGAGGTCGAGGCTGCGGTGAGCCATGATCGGGTCACTACACTCCAGCCTGGGCGACAGAGTGAGACCCCCGACTCAAAAAATAAATAAATAAAGCTTCGAGTCGATGAAAAGCGAATTAAGTGGCGAACCAGGGTTTCAACAATGGCGGTATGTTTTACATGTTTCCAGTAAGTAAGGTAATGCTCTGAGCTGCCCACGTACCGTGCAACATAATTATGTTACTCAGGATAATTTCGGGAGCGATAATAGGTTGTAGTTCAGGGACCCTACAGGTGTCCTAAGGTCTGATAAATTCTTATTTACTGTCAGTGTCCTCTGGGGACTGTGTGGTCACCAGCCTTGTTTGGATGAGGCCGTGGCCAGATGTGCTTGGGAGGTAGGTGCCATCACCATCCCATTTTACAGATGGGAAAACTGAGGCTGAGAGATAACTGAAATGAATTGTCCCAGGTCATTAAGTGAGTGGCTGGAGCAGCTCGCCAAGTCAGGGCTGTGGGTGCTCCAAATCCAGGCTCAGTCAAGATGTTTCAAGATGATCATGGGTTCACAGACACCTTTTCACACATGCAGAATGCCAGTGCTTGAAAGCACCATCCCAGCCGGGCTCGGTGGCTCAGCCTGTAATCCCGCGCTTTGGGAGGCTGAGGTGAGTGAATTGCCTGAGCCTGCGGGTTCGAGACA
>NW_007248974.1:21762-27290 GCF_000164805.1 Carlito syrichta
TGAGACTCCAACTTAAATTAAAAAAAAAAAAAGCACCATCCCAATGCTGCTTCTCTGCTTCCTCCCATTCCACAGATGATGAAACTGAGACCTGGAGAGAGTAAGGGGCTGTCAATGTCACACAGCTACAGAAAGAAGGCTGGGCTCTCCTGCTTTATCACCAGCACCTCTGTTTGATCAGCTCCAGTTTTGATCCCATGTCCTGGGCTAGCTGCCTTCCTTGGGAATGGTGGCTGGGGGTCTGTGGGTGTACTCAGGTCTTAGAGGCAGGAAAGTCAGCTTGGCCCTCTGTGTGACCCAAGACAGGCCATCTTCCCTCTGAGTCCTAGTCCTAATTAGGCCTCCCTGCTGACCTCATGGGGCTGTTCTGGGATCAAATGAGATCACAGATGTGAAAGTGCTTTGTAAGCTGTGAAGTGCGGTGCGCTCAGAAGGTGGTTGCCAGCTCGGTGCCTCTCCCTCACCCTTGCCTTACTCAATACCTGTCTTCCTCTAAAAAGAAAAGAAACCACCAGGTGCGGTGGCTCATGCCTGTAATCTCAGCACTTTGGGAGGCAGGGGCGAGAGGATTTCCTGAGTCCAGGGGCTCGAGACCAGCCTAGACATCTTGGTGAGACCTTGTCTCTACAATAAATTAAAAAAAAAAAAATAACCGGGTGTGGTGGGGAGTGCCTGTAGTTTCAACTGCTTGGGAGGCTGAGGCAGAAGGATTGCCTGAGCCCAGTAGGTCGAGGCTGCAGTGGCCGTGAGCCTGCCACTGCGCTCCAGCCTGGAGGACAGAGTAAGACTCCTACTGAAAAAAAAGAAAAAAGAAAAAGAAACCACAGCAGTTTACCAGCATGAGAAATAATGGGTATGTGAGACAGAGAGCGAGAGAGAGAGAGAGAGAGAGAGAGAGAGAGAGAGAGAGTTTTTGAGGCAGTTTGACCCATGGGAAGATCAAGTATGCCGGAGTCTGACAATTCTGGGTTCTGGGTTTGAATTCTGGTTAGTCTGCTCACCAGTTGTGTGACTTAAATGAGGTACACAATTTCAGAGCCTCTTTTTCTTCACCTGTAAAATGGAGACATAATAATAAGTACATCTCAGGGTTGTCAAAGGGCAGAAATAAAATGTCACACGCGTAGCACAGCGCATAGTAAGAATTTCACACATAGTAGTGAAAATAAAGTCACGTTCATAAAAAGCCCCAGGGGTAGGAGCCGTGAGTCTCCAAGCACACATGAAAGGCATTTTGCAGCATGTGTGCACCACACACACACAAACGCACACACCCGCTCTGATATCCGAACTCCTTGGCTGAGCCCAAGCCAGACAGGTTAGGGGTGACACAGACAGCCAGGTGGTGGCGCGTGCCAGGCCTGACAAAGGTCAGCCATGACTGCGTTCACCTGCCTGGTCTGGAAATATCACCCTGCCCCTCTTCCCAAGAAGTCTGGGGCAGCCGAGGGAGCGGGGGGCTCAGGTCTCAAATTGTGCGTGCGTGTGTGTGTGTGTGTGTGTGTGTGTCTGATTACACGGCTTTGAAAGTCCCTTCCTGCTCTAACCGTCGATGAAGTCACAAGGAGGTCCTTTCAAAGGCAGGCACATTCCAAGCTCCTCAGTCACTAACTCCCGCCTTGTGGCTGCAGCAACGTTCCCGGCCCCTGACCTCACCAGCTCCTGCCCAGGGAGGCCAGGAGAGAAACCCAGGGGACCGCCGTGGTCGCTGGGAGTCTGGAGGCAGGGAGGACTGAGAGCCCCTGCCACTGTCCCTTGTCAGCCCTGTAAGACTGGCTGGGTCTGTCTCCCTTACTGAGCCCCAAAGAGTTCCCAACTTTTGGGGCTGCAGGGAGGTGAGGGAGGCTTGGCCCCCAGTGGGCGCTCAGTGCCACCAGGGCGTTGGAAGTGGTGTTGATGTTTTCCAGTTTCTAGCCGCTTTTTAATTGAAGTTTTTTTATTGAGGTGAAATACATATAACATACAATTAACCATTTTAAAGCATACACTTCAGTGGCGTTTAGTACATTCACAATGTTGTGTAACCACCTTTCTTTAGTTTCATAATTGTATCACACCAGGAAAACATCTCCTACCCATGTAGTCACTGTTGTCTATTTCCCCCTCCCACACCCCCTGGTCGCCACTGGTCTGCTTTCTGTCTACAGGGATCTACCTATTCTGGGCATTTCATGTAAATGGCATCACATATTACGCAGTCTTTTCTGTCTGACTGCTTTGCTTAGCAGAACGTTTTTCAAGGCTCATTTATGTTGTAACATGTATCGATATTTTATTCCTTGTATGGCTGAGTGATATTCCATGATTTGATTGTGTGTGTGTGTGTGTGTGTGTGTGTGTGTGTGTGTGTCACCCAGGCTGGAGTGCAGTGGCATGATCATGGCTCACCATAGCCTCAAACTCCTGGGCTCAGGCAATCCTTCCAACTCAGCCTCCCGAGTAGCTGGGACTATACCAGCGCCACCACGCCTGGGTAAGTTTTTTGATATTTTGTAGAGACCAAGTCTTACTATGTTTCCCAGGTTGGTCTCTAACTTCTGGGCTGAAGTGATCCATCCTTTCATCTTGGCCTCCCAAAGGGCTGGGATTTCAGGCATGAGTCACCTCACCCGGCCCCATGGGTTTATATATGCTACAATGTATTTATGTGTTTGTAAGTTGAGGGACATTGGGTTTTTCTTCCACTCTTTGGCTATTGTGAATAGTGTTGCTATGGACGTTTGTGTGCAAGTTTTTGTGTGGACATATGTTTTCATTTCTCTTGGGTATGTACCTAAGAGTGGAATTGCTGGGTCATATGGTCATCTTTTGAGGCACTGCCAGACTGTTTTACAAAGTGACTGTACCATTTTACATTTCCACCAGGAGTGCATAAGCTTCTAACTTCTCCAAATCTTTGCCAACTCTAGTTATTTTCCGTTGTTTTAAAATTAAAGACATCCTAGAGGGTGTATGGTGGTATCTCATTGTGTTTTGATTTGATTTCCTCAATGATCAATGAACATCTTTTCGTGTGCTTTTTGGTCTCATGTATACATTTTTTGGACAGAGGTCTGTTCATCATTGTCCATTTTTATTTTTTTAATTTTTATTGTCCATATTTAATTGGGTTTTTTTATGCTGAGTTGTACTCGTTTGTTATAGATTCTGGATAGTAAACCCTTATCAGCTCCATAATTTGCAAACATTTTCTTCCATTCTCTAAGGTTGTCTTTTCACATTCTTGATAATGTTCTTTGATGCACAGAAGTTTTATTTTTTCATTTTTTTCAAATCTAACTTCGTTGCTCATGCTTTGGGTGTCTAATGTAATAATCCTTTGCTGGCCAGACTCGGTGGCTCAGTCTGTAATCCCAGCACTTTGGGAGGCCAAGGCAAGTGGATTGCTTGAGCCCGTGGGTTTGAGACCAGCTTGGGCAACTTAGCGAGACCTCCTCTTTACAATAAAATTTAAAATAGCCGGGCGTGGTAGCGTGCGCCTGTGGTTCCGACTACTCGGAAGGCTGCGGCGAAGGATCGCTGGAGCCCAGCAGGTCAATGCTGGAGTGGCCATGAGCATGCATGCCACGGCCCTCCAGCCTGGGTGAAGGAGTGAGACTCTGACTCAAAAAAAAGAATCCTTTGCCAAGCTCAAGGTCATGAAAAGATCGACAATATTGTCATCGTCATGGTCATAATCTTCTTCTTCCTCCTCCTCCTCTTCCTGTTCTTCTTCAGCTGGAGTCTCACTCTGTCACCCAGGCTGGAATGCAGTGGCACGATCATGGTTCATCGCAGACTTGACTTCTTGGACTCAAACAATCCTTCTTCCTCAGCCTCCTGAGGAGTAGGGGCTAAAGATGCATGCCACCACGCCTGGCTCTTTTTTTTTTCTTTTTGAGTCAGGGTCTCACTCTGTTGCCCAGGCAAGAGTGCAAGGGTACAGTCATGGACACTGCAGCCTCGACCTCCTAGGTTCAGGGGATCCTTCCACCTCAGCCTCCCAAGTAGCTGGAACTACAGGCAGGTGCCACCACACCTGGCTACATTTTTTTATTTTTAGTTGAGACGAAATCTTGCTATGTTGCCCAGGCTGATCTCGAACTCCTGAGCTTAAGCAGTCCCCCTGCCTCAACCTCCAAAAGTGCTGGGATTCCAGACATGTCCTTTCTTCTAAGAGTTGTATAGTTTTAGCTCTTAGGTAGATTTGTTGTTGATTACACTGAAGTTTATCATACATACCGCCAAGTGTACACATCCAGTGTGCTTAGCCCAATGACGTTTTACATATGTGTAAAAACCACCCATATATGGCCGGGCACGGTGGCTCAAGCCTGTAATCCCAGCACTTTGGGAGGCTGAGGCAAGAGGATTGCCTGAGCCCAGGGGTTTGAGACCAGCCTGGGCAGCTTGGTGAGACCTTATCTCTACAATATATCAAAATATTAGCCGGATGTGGCAACACGCCTGTAGTTCTGGCTACTTGGAAGACTGAGGCGGACGCATCATCCGCCTGAGGTCAGCAGGTTGACACTAGGGTGCCTGTGAGCGTACCAGTGTACTCTAGTCTGGGTGACAGAGTGAGACTCTAACTCCAAAACAAAAAAACAAGAAACTGCCCTTATCATGATAGAGGACATTTCTAGCAGCTTGAAAGTCTCCTTGTGCCCCCTCCCAGGCACTAACCCCCTTCCACAGGCAGCCACTATTCTGACTTCCATCACCATAGATTAGTTTTGCCTGTCCTTGAACTTCATATAAATAGAACCATCTGGCGTGTACTCTTTGGGTCTGGATTTTTTTTACTCAACATGTCTGTATACTTACCTGGCAGGGGAGATACCATGATCACGAAGGTGGTTTACTCAGGTTGAGGCTTATCCATTGCACTCGGGATGTGCTGACCCCTGAGATTTCCCCAAGATCAAAAGAAAAAATAAAAACAAAAACAAATGTCTGTAGGATTCATCTACGTTGTGGAGTGAACCAGTAGCTTATGGTCTTTTCTGTTGCTGCATGACATTCCATTGCATGAGAATATTCCGCAATCTGTCTTTCCATCCTCCCACTGATGACCTGGAGCCTTCCAGGTTGGGACTATTACAAATAAGGCTGCTGGGAATATTTTTTATATATCCTCGGTGGCCAGTTGTACTCATTGCTCTTGGCTGTATGCCTAGGGGGGAACTGTTGAGCCATAAGTTAGACGTGTGTTTGGCTTGAATTGATTCTCAGCAACAGTGTTCCAAGGTGGTCGTACCATTTTATACCCCACTGGTATCACCGGTGGGTCAGAGTTCCAGTTGTTCCACATCTGGAAATGACTTTTTTTTTTTTGAGTTGGAGTCTCACTCTGTTGCCCAGTCTGGAGTGCAGTGACATGCTCCCAGTCACCGCAGCCTCGACCTGCTGGGCTCAGGCTATCTTTCTGCCTCAGCCTTCCAAGTAGTCAGAACTACAGGCACACACTACCATGCCCAGCTAATTTATTTATTTTTTTATTTTATTTATTTATTTTTGAGTTGGAGTCTCACTCTGTCGCCCAGACT
>NW_007248974.1:27310-37775 GCF_000164805.1 Carlito syrichta
CCTGCTGGGTTCTGGCGATCCTTCTGCCTCAGCCTTCCAAGGAGCTGGAACTACAGGCATACGCTACCATGCCTGGCTAATTTTTCGAATTATTGTAGAGATGAGGTCTCACCAAGTTGCCCAGGTGGGTCTCGAACCCGCAGGCTCAGGCAATCCACTCACTTCAGCTTCCCAAAGTGCAGGATTACAGGCTGAGCCACCGAGCCCGGCTTAATTTTTTATTTATTGTAGAGACGAGGTCTCACCATGTTTCCCAGGCAATCCTCTCGCCTCAGTCTCCCAAAGTGCTGGGATTCCAGGCGTGAGCCACTGTGCCTGGCTTGAGGGATTGTTTTAATCATGAAAATGTTCACAGAGAAATTCTAAAAGTCTTACCATTTCACCCTCAGACTTGGACTCATCCAAGCAGTGGCACTTTTAGAATTGCTACAAGGGAACCCGAGGCCTGGGAAGGGGTAGGGTAAGGGTACTCAACACATCCCATGTTCTTTTAGCTTGCGTCGATTGGGAGGCTTGAAGGGCTAAGAGGATAACACTGGTGGCTCCCACCCACTGAATTCTGACTCACCAGACTCATGTACGAGACCAGCATGGGCAATATGGCGAGATTTTGTCTCTACAAAAAAATAAAAAATTTAGCCAAGCATTGTGATGTGCAGCTATAGTCCCAGCTACTTGGGAGGCTGAGGCGGAAGAATTGCCTAAGCCCAGGAGGTTGAGGCTGTGGTGAGCTGTGATCGTGCCACTGCACTGCAGCCTGGGTGACAGACTGAGACCCCTGACTCAAAAAATAAACAGTTGAATAGAGCCAGATGCAGGGATGACAGGGATGATTAGAGACATAGTCCTGGCCTCAAAGCACTTACAGCACAGAAAGGTGGGCAGACACTCAGGAGAGCAGTCCTGGTGCCAGGGAGACAGTGCTGGGAGCAGGAGTCAGAGGGCACCAGGGCTGTTACGAAGTCCCCAGGGTGGGGAGTGGGAGAAGGCTTCCTGGCAAAGGAGGACTTGAGGCTGGGGGAGACCCTCCAGGGGTTGGGGACTGTGGGCAAAAGGCCTGGAGGTGGCCAGAGGGGGCCCGGGGAGCTGCAGTCCAGGGTGGGTGGCAGAATGTGTGTTGGGGTGATTCGCTGGGGAGGATAGGGGAGGCCTAAGCCAGGGCCCCTGAATAGCAGGCTCAGGAGATTGACCTAGGCTGGGGACGATGGGGCCATTGGGGGGGTGTTAGGATGGGAAAGCGGCCTGTGATCAGTTTCAGAGGCTGGAGACTGGGGAGGAGTCTGGAGTCCCTTGCTGGACATGGAAGTTCTTCCGGGCCTGGCCATCCAGGCCTCCAGGAATGGAGCCCGGCTGAGGAAGGAGAAGGGGTGAGAGTGAGGCTAAGCTGCTGCTTGCAGGGGCTGCCTTCCTCCCTAGTCCCCAGATGCTGGCTGATCCACGTGTGCCTGTCCTTTTGCTGTCCCTTGGGTCTCACACCACCCAGTCGTGAGGGCAGCCCTGTCCCCAGGCTGAGGCAGATGAGGACGCTGAGTCTCCAAAGACAGAAAGGGGCTGGGCTGAAGTGCTGAGGGCATGGGGGCAGGGCTCTCATCTCTTTCTCTGGGGCTCCCCTCTCCTCGCAGGTCACTTCTTCAGCACAGGGAGGCGGGGTCCACATCAAAGAACTGGCCCCAGCCCTAACTAGGGCTCCAAGTCATTACATGACTCCAGGTCAGTCCTTCTCCCTCTGGGAGCCTCAGTTTCCCCTTCTTGCAGATCGGTGGTTTACTGAGGTCCCTAGAGCCAGGGGCTTCCATGGAGATCTCAGCGGGAGGAGAGGTTGTTGGGTTCATCACCCCTGCTGCAGCCAACCCAACTGGGCAGGCAGGAGGGGTGCAAAGAATGAGTTCTGGCATCAGTGGCCTGGGTTTGAATCCCAGCTTGGCCACTTCCTCAGCTGGGTAACCTGGAAAATTCCCTTCACCACTCAGTGTCTCAGTTTCTTTTCTTTTGAGTTGGAGTCTCTGTCACCTAGGCTGGAGTGCAGTGACATGATCATGGCCACCACAGCTTCGACCTGCTGGGCTCAGGCAATCCTTCCACCTCAACCTTCCAGGTAGCTGGAACTACAGGCGTGAGCCACCACACCTGGATAAGTTTTTGATTTATTTTTTATTTTTTTTTTAGTTGGAGTCTCACTCTGTCGCCCAGACTGGAGTGCAGTGGCCACTCCTGGCCACCGCAGCCTCGACCTGCTGGGCTCCGGTGATCCTTCCGCCTCAGCCTTCCAAGTAGCTGGAACTACAGGCGTGTGCTACCACGCCCGGCTAATTTTTTGATTTATTGTAGAGATGAGGTCTTGCCAAGTTGCCTAGGCAGGTCTCGAACTCGCAGGCTCAGGCAATCCACTCACCTCAGCCTCCCAAAGGCGCGGGATTACAGGCTGAGCCGCTGAGCCCGGCTAGTTTTTGATTTATTGTAGAGACGAAGTCTCGCCAAGTTGCCCAGGCTGGTCTTGAACCCCCGGTCCCAGGCAATGCTCTCGCCTCGGCCTCCCAAAGTGCTGGGATTACAGGCTTGAGCCACCATGCCTGGACTCTTATTTGTAAAAAGGATCTGCTAATCATTGTACCTGCTTTTCAGGGTTCTCCGTGGAGTAAATGAGATACGACATGGGTAGCACGTCGTGGGATTGGTACAGTAAGGGACCAAAGAAGGTTAGTGAGAATTTTCTTGCTGTTATGTTTTGGGCTATGTGGACCGTCTCCTTGGGAGGGAGGTGGGCTGTGCTATCAGTGCCAGGATGGCTCTGCCCACTCAGCCTGACCTCGAAACGTTCCTTGGAATGGCCCCTGCTCCCTGCAGACCCGGTTCAGACAGTTGGAGCCTGTCACCCAGTTCTCAGACTCCGCCAAGCCCCCAGACTGGGACTCCCCCTGCCACTCCAGTCCCCCGGGCTCCCAGGAGCCGGACCTGCTGCCCCTGAGGGTACCAGCTCCTGCTGTGGGCCAGCAGTGGGATGAAACGCTCATCCTGGGATGAAAGGCTGGCAGGCCTGGGCTGGGCCAATAAACCGCCCCACCCGTCCTGGGAGGACCTCTGGGCACCGGTGTAAACTGAGTCATGGGGGGCGAGGGGGTGAGTCACGCAGCCTATGAGTGGGAGCCAAGTGGGGCAGAGCTCGCTTGTGTGGGGTCCTTGGCCCCATCTCACAGAACCACAACTCAGCCCCTCTCCAGCACCCAGCAGGCCCCTGGCCCAGGGCAGAGGGGAGCGGCCCAGCCCAGGGCCTGGAGCACACATGTGTGCCTCTGTGTGTGTGTGTGTGTCGTGTGCTGTGAGGGGTGTGAGGCAGACAGGAAAGGGAGGCTCTGACTGGGAGGAAAAGTTGGGGTTTGGAAGAGAGTCAAAGCCCTCGAGAGATTTGGCGGGAAGGCTCCGCTGCCCTCTCCTGGCCTCTGAGGGTTTGGCTGACGTTTCTGCAGAAAGCGGGCTTTCTCTTTCTCGGAGGGAAGAGGAGGAGCCAGGGTGGTGGGTGACTTATTTGTCCTGAGGGTCTCCAGGGGGCAGAAGGGGAACCGAAGAGAGTGGAAGACCCTCAGGAACCAATTCAGGCTTCCCCCCAGGGAGGCCTGAGCTCCTCTGGGTCCAGGGATGGAGCTCCTGCCCCACAGGTGTGCACAAGTACCCTTGGGAATTGTGGAGGCCCCCACAGCAATTCTAGCCTTGACCTTGACCAAGTTACTTAACCTCTTTCTGCCTGTTTCCTCATTCGTGAAAAGGAGGGATGTGAGGACCCACATGAGTGAATGTGTGTCAACTGCTTAGCGTACATCTGGTGCAAAGTAGGTCTATGTATATGTTTACCCCTACTATTTGAACCTCTGTTTTCTCATCCATCAAATGGGTGAGAAAGAACTCCTGAGGTGGCCCTTGTCAAGCTTTCACTCTGGTTCCAGTCTCTGGTTTTATTCCCCAGGAAGTTGCCCCCTAATCCCTGCCACCCTGCCTGATTCTATCCCCCCGTCTAGCCCGAGTGCTCCCCCACTACCCCTCAAGTAATCAAAGAAAGGTGAAGTTGGGGGGTTTCTCAGCTGGGTGCCCTCAGCTTTACCCCTGGGTGCCTGCGGGATGCGCGTCAGAGAAGTGGGGAGTTTCCCTCCCCGGATGAATCAGCTGTGTGACCCAATCCGCATCCCTGCCAGGGCTCCTCCCAGCAGGCGGGAGTGGGGCGCAGCTGCCCCACCGGGAAAATCCCCAAAATCCTGCCAAAGCTCTGGCTGAAGTGTTCTCCTGACTCTGCTGTTTCCTGTCCTCTCGGCTGGGGTCAGGGGTCAGGCAGATTCTCCCTTCCTCTGGTCAGACCTTCTGGAATCTCTTCCCTGGGACCTGGGGGTTTGTAGTGTGTGGCAGTAGAAGGAGGAGGAATCAGGGTCTTCTTTTCCTAGCCTCAGCCATTCTCCCCCGGTTTTATTATTTTTTTAATTATAGAATTTTTTTTTTTGAGCCAGAGTCTCCCTCTGTCACCCCAGCTGGAGTGCAGTGACACACTCATGGCCACCCCAGCATCGACCTGCTGGGCTCCAGCGATCCTTCCATGTCAGCCTTCCAAGTAGTTGGAACTATAGGCGTGCGCTACTATGCCCAGCTAATTTTTTGATTTATTGTAGAGATGAGATCTTGCCAAGATGTCCAGGCTGTTCTCAAACCCGCAGGCTCAGGCATTCCTCTCGCCTTGACTTCTCAAAGTGCTAGGATTACAGGCTTGAGACACTGTGCCCGGCCTTTTTTTTTTTTTTTTTTTTTAGTTGGGGTCTCACTCTGTCACTCAGACTATAGTGGCACGATCACAGCTCATCGCAGCCTTGACCTCCTGGACTCAAGTGATCCTTCTGCCTCAGGATTCACAGTAGCTGGGACTGCAGGCATGTACCAGCACAGCCATCTAATTTTTTGATTTTTTTTTGTAGAGGCATGATCTCACTATGTTTCCCAGGCTAGTCTTGAACTCCTAGACCCAAGCAGTCCTCCCATCTCAGCCTCCCGAAGTGCTGGGATTATGGGTGTGAGGTACCATGCCAGGCCCTCCCCTGGTCTTATAAAAGGAGCAGAGCACAGGGGCTTGTCCTAGTTTTCCCAGCTCACCCCAGGCCTAAGGCATCTCTGCTTCCAAGTAGAAAGGGGCCAGCCAAACAGGGCAGACCTCCCTGCTAACTTGAGGGGGTGAGCTTTAGGGGGCCATTGACCCAGCAGGGGCACAGTCCCCACTGTGGGCCTGGGAGACCCTTCCTGTCCAGGTGGGCTTAGTCATTGCACTTTCCGGGCCTCCGTTTCCTCAGCAGTAAGAAAAACCTCTCTCTCATGTGGCTCTGAGGACCCAACCTGTATGCTTTTCAGACCAGATTCGAAGTCCTTGCTGGCTGTCACCCATCTGCTCACCCCTACAGCACACAACACTTTTTTTTTTTTTTTGAGTAGGAGTCTTACTCTGTCGTCCAGGCTGGAGTGCAGTGGCACCCTCACGGCCGCCGCAGCCTCGTCCTGCTGGGCTCAACCGATCCTTCTACCTCAGCCTCCTGGGTAGCTGAGACTACAGGCAAGCACCACTATGCCCGGCTAATTTTTTAATTTATTGTAGAGACAAGGTCTCGTCCAGTTGCCCAGGCTGGTCTCGAACCCCTGGGCTCAGGCCTCCGCCTCCCAAAGTGCTGGGATTACAGGTGTGAGCCACCGCGCCCGGCCCTATGGCACTTTCTATAGTGGGGGCTCAACAATGCATCAGGCACTCTGGAGTTGGTTGACCTGGGTTTGAATCTTGGCTTGGTCTCTTAGTAGTTTTGTAATCTAAGCCAATTAGTGCACTTGTCTGGGCCTGAGTTTCCTCTTCTGCAAAATGGCAACAATAATATAGCCAGGTGAAACTTAGATGAGACAATGTTGGTCAACACTTAGCACAATGCCTGCCTCATGTTTTGAATAGAATGAGAGTGAGAGAAAGAGAATGAGAATGAATGCTTTCATTCAATCACTCACTTATTCAAGAATGTTTAGTTAGCACCTGCTCTAGGTTGGGCCCTAACCCGGCTGCTGGGGTCACTCTGGAGGATAAAGCACAGCCACTGTCCCTGCAAGACCCAGAGCCACAGGTGTTGTGGGGGCCTAAGAGGGATGTGTGTCAGACAGTCAGGGTGAGCGTGAATGGGGGAGGATCCCGAAGAATGATACCTGAGCGGGAGGGACTGAGGTATGGAGTCAGCCAGGGAAGCGGGCGAGGGTCAGGCACAAGCGCAGGGAGTCACGGGCAGCTCAAGATTCTGGAACAAGAAGGGCGAAGCAGGAGCTGTGTCTGCGTCGTCAATTACTTCATTCATTCATTTAATAATTTTAAGAGAGGCTACTGTGGCCACACACTGTGCTGGGCGCTGGGGACAGCTATCTATCTATCTATCTATCTGAGTCGGAGTCTCACTCTATCACCCAGGCTGGAGGGCAGTGGCATGTTCACAGCCACTGCAGCCTCGACCTGCTGAGCTCAGGCAATCCTTCCACCTCAGTCTTCCAAGTAGTTGGAACCACAGGCATGTGCTAACAGGCCAAGCTAATTTGTTTTGTTTGTTTTGTTTTGTTTTTTTAGAAATAAGTCTCGCCATGTTGCCCAAGATGGTCTCGAACTCGTGGACTCAGGCAATCCTCTCACCTCCACCTTCCAAAGTGCTGGGATTACAGGCGTGAGTCACCACGCCCAGCCAGGGGGACAGCGCTTTAGACAGTGTTCCTGCCATCATGGAACACACAGTCTGGACATGTGCTTAGGGGCCAGCAGGAGATCACCATCAGCCAAGCCATGACATAAGTAACCACATAATCCTGCGATCAGTGCTGCAGGGCAGGTGCTCGAGCAGAATGAACAGCCTGAGGCCCAGGGCTCATGCCAGCGGTGCTGGGTGGTGCTGGGTGGCTGCAGTGAGGTGGGCACGGGAAGGGGGGCCCAAAGGGAGCTGGGGCAGCCTGGGAAAGCAGACTCTATCCTGCAGGCTGCAGGGAGCCAGGGAGGGACTTTCAGCAGGAAAAGGCAGCTGTGCAGGAGAGATCTGTTGGCCTAGCTGGGGGTGGGGGGATAAGCTGGGGGCTGCCAAGGTGGTTTGGGGGGATGGGGAAGAATGGGCTCAGCAGGGCCATGGGAGTGGACAGGAGGGGTGAGGAGTGACATGCCCAGCTAGGGAAGAAGGAACAGGTGCTGCTGATGCCATCTGGGCATCTTTGTGGAACTCATGAGGTGCCTTGGCCCGCTCTGGTCAAGTGCAAGGCGCGGATGGTCAGAGGGAGGCAGGGCGCCAGGCTCCAACGGGGAGACCACCCGGCTCTGGGGACTTCCCAAGGCTGGCCAGGGGGGACTCAGCCCTGTGGAAGCTCAGGGTGGGGAGGAAGCTGGAGGGCGTCGAGCCAGCATCTCGTGACTCAGCCACTTCCACCCAGTCAGCCCAGTGGCATCTCCGCTCCTTTGCTCCAAATTCCAATTTGGTGAGGCTGCTGGAGGCTGAGTCAGCTCCGGCACGGCACGAGAGCAGCGTCCCAAGGGGCTCCCTGACAGACACCCTGGCCCCCAACCAAGGCCCGGGCTGGGCGTGGGGTTGGGGGGGGGTAGAGGGATGCAGCGCCAGGCCCCCAGAGGCTGCAGCAAGCCTCAGCAGTGCAGGGTGGCCCAGCGGGATCACGTGAGGGACGTGCTGAGTCGTGAAGCGCTAACCCAGGGAGAGGCTTCCTCAGCAAGGCCAGGGACCACTCTCTGACTGAGTAGGAAGAGACTGGGAAGCAGGTCCTAGCTCTGCCTGACTCACCGCGGGGCCTGAGAAAACTCCTTTCCCCTCTGGCCTCAGTTCCCATGACACAGAATGGGGCCAACATCTCCTACAGAGGTTGTGGGAATCAAGTGATACGTATGGAAGTGCTTTGCAAACTGGCCTTTGGTCCCTAGGGTGGTAAGGGAGCTGAGTATAAATGGCACGGCATCCAGGGATGCCAGCAATGGTTGTGCAGGCTGTTCACTGCACAAAGATAGCCAGCCTAGGATGCTGAAATCCAGCACCAAGCCATGCTCACCAAACCATGTGCCCCAGCCTAGAACGGCCAGGACCAAGAGAGCACCTTTCTCTGATGTGCACAAATGCACCCTGTGGGCTAATAGTGGCCCCCTGGACCTTCTGGAAGGGCAAACCCCTGGATTTACGGGAGAAATGGATTCTGATTCTTGTGATGAGGGGAAGCAGGGCTCACTTTGCAGAGGTTCTCAGAGAGAGAGCGTGAGTCAAGCCTTGGCAGTGAAGCACATCTTAG
The DNA here is from genome assembly GCF_000164805.1 of Carlito syrichta. Classification (NCBI taxonomy): domain Eukaryota; kingdom Metazoa; phylum Chordata; class Mammalia; order Primates; family Tarsiidae; genus Carlito; species Carlito syrichta. Next base: position 35,624 of record NW_007248974.1, read on the forward strand.
ATTACTGGGGACAGACAGGGTGGCCTGGCCGGGCCAAGGCAGCAGTCTCTCCTGGCCGTGTCTCTCCCCAGCAACCCAAACAGGTAACACCAAGACAGGGTTTTAAAAAACACTCAAGACACAGACCCAAGCTGGGTTTTATTGAAATGCCAGGAGCAGGCACATGTCAAGGTAGCCAAGAAGGGGGGAAGGTGGTGCAGGCTTTGTGAGTTGGCAGGGGGGCAGGCCCCAAGTCCATGGCCCCTGGCATCCCCTCTCTCTGCCAGGGGCTGAGTGGGCACAACTACCCTGCCCCCCAAATGGCATGCTCAGGCCTGCAGGGTCCCTGCCCCCTGGGCCACAAGGGCTCCAGGGAGAGGAACTGGAAGCACTGTTTTCTCCCTTGTGAGGGAGGAAGAGAGAAGGGGAGAATGCAGGAGTGGGGGTACAGCCAGGGACGAGGGTGGCCAAGGCAGGCTCTCCTCTTCGGTGTCTGCACCCGACCCGTGGAACTGGGCAGTGGAGGGAGCAGCATCGAAAAGGCGGCTGAGGGCTCGGCCCTCAGAGAGCCAAAGCCCCCAGCCTGTGGGGGCCTGAGTCAGCCCTGAACAGAGGACACAAGTTCAAGGGGATCAAAGATGCAGGCAGTTCCCAAGGGACTTAAGTCTCTAGAGCTGGGGCAGTTGGCCTTCTTGGGACGAGGAAGAGGAAGACAGGACGTTCCATCCCCAGGGGAGGAAGCAGAGGACAGTCTCTCCCGCTTGGTCCCTCTAGGTCAGTTCCACATTGTTGGCGCGGTCTAGCACCCGGGAGCCACGGGCATTGCCCCCAAGCTGGAAACGGCTCTCGTAGAGAGTGGGACAGAGGTGCCAGCGGTTGGCCCGGTAGATGCCCAGGTAGGTGTAGACATCAGGCTTGTAGGTGAGCAGGCACTTAATGCCTGCTGCACGGATGGCTGAATCTGCCTCCAGTACACCCAAGCGGTCCGTGAAGTCATCCGTGTAAACACAGATGACCTGGCGCCCGCCCTCCTTGGCTCGTGGGCTCACCTTGGCCACCTGAAGGCGGCCCTCAACCACAGCCCGGGCAATGCCAGCCCAGGCATGGTCCAGCTTGAAGCCAGGTGCCAGGTGCATCAGCCACTTGCCAGAGAGCACTTGATGGGTGATGGCCAGCTGACGCAGGGTGCCTGGCGTGATGGGCCGCCCGCTGGTTTGCAAAGCTTCCCAGGCTGCCTGCAGACCCTGCACGTCGCCAGAGTTTGGGGTGTAGCCCTGCCCATATGCTGCAATCCAGCCCACAGGCTCTGAGTTGGGTGAACTGGGGTCCCCGTAGCGGGTGACTTGGGATGGTGGGTACTTGGCCAACCAGTCATCCAGCTCGGTGGCAGGCGTGGTGCGGGCATCAAACACCAGCCAAGGGTCCATGTCAGCTGCCATGGCCTCGGCGGCCAGGTGCTCAGCGGTGAAGCCATCCTCCCGGCCACCTGGAGAGTCCTCCTCCTCCAGTTCCTCAGCTGGCTCCATCCTGCTGTGAGGGAACCGAGTCAGAGCGGAAGACAACAACTACAGGTGCCAGGCGCTGGATTAGACCGTGTGGCCTTGGGCAAGGCTTAATGTCGCTGTGCCTCAGTTGCTCCATCTTTACAACGGGATAGCAACTATTCTTGTCCCGTGAATGTGTGGTTCGTTGTAAAAACTAGGTGCCTCCTGGTTTGTTGTAAAAATTAGCTGCCCCAGGAGGCGTAAGTGCTCATAGGCGTTGTTGCCATTACTACTCCCCTGATTTACAGACAAGGAAACTGAAGCTCAGATAAACGTATCGCCCAAGGTCACACCTATAGCGAGTGACAGAGCCCAAACACGAATTCAAGTGTGGGAGCCAGCGGCCCCAGCTGCACCTTCTGGCCCTGCCAAGCGCTCTCCTGGCCAGAGACCCGCAGGCATCCGGGCGCTGGGATTTAACGGAGGGAGGACAGAAGCGCACGATCGCGCAGCTGCCGGGACAGGTCCAGCAGGGCCGGGCCTCCCGGGCGGGCGTAACCAGGCCCACTGAAAGACGAGGACGCGGGGACCCGGAGAGGGCGATGGCCGGTCCGAGGGCAATGGGGCGGTGCCCGGACTCGAACGCCGGCTCCTGACGGCCCGCGGGAGCGCCGGGCTCCGGCCCTGCC
>NW_007248974.1:38410-41702 GCF_000164805.1 Carlito syrichta
CAGGCGCGGATCAAGAAGATCATGCAGACGGACGAGGAGATTGGGAAGGTGGCGGCAGCTGTGCCTGTCATCATCTGTATCCTTCTGGGGGCTGGGCGGGCGGAGGGTCGGGAGGGAGGCGCTCGGGTCCCCCGGCCCCCGCCCCTCGCGTTCTCCTTGACGCCCCCCAGCCCGGGCGCTCGAGCTCTTTCTGGAGTCGCTGTTGAAGAAGGCCTGCCAGGTGACCCAGTCCCGAAACGCCAAGACCATGACCACATCCCACCTGTGAGTGGCCGAGGAGCGGGGCGGGTCCGGTGGAGCCCTGCCCCGGGAGTTTGCACACCTGGGGGAGGAGTGTCTCCCTAGGGAGGGAGGTGGGAGGCCAGCAAGACCCCGACGACTGGCGCGTTTGGACTGGCGAAGAAGGGGCTGAATGTTCCAGGCAGAGGGAGGCCCCTGAGCAGAGGGGTGGGGCTTTTCCTGGCTCCGTTCTCCTGGCATCCGGGGCCCTTGGCAGCCCCTTGTAAGGCCATAGGTCCCTCTTGAATGCCGTCCTTCCCTCCCCTCTTCTAGGAAGCAGTGCATTGACCTGGAGCAGCAGTTTGACTTCCTGAAGGACCTGGTGGCATCTGTGCCTGACATGCAGGGTGATGGAGAAGACAACCACATGGACGGGGACAAGGGTGCCCGCAGGTGGGGGACCAGGGCCAGGTGTGCATGTGGGGAAGGCCAAGGCCACGGGGGTTGGGGGTGGCTGGGGGGTGGCTAAGGAGGAGGGAGACCTCTGGGCAGATGGACTGTACCTTCCCGAAGGGGCCGGAAGCCAGGAAGCAGCAGCCGGAAGAATGGTGGCATGGGAAGCAAAAGCAAGGACAAGAAACTGTCGGGGACGGACTCAGAGCAGGAGGTGAGTCGGCTCAACTTTTCGTTCTGTCCTTCCGTGGTGGAAGGGGCAGTCTTGCATCAGGCTGAGCTGGCTGGAGACCCGATCCCAGCCTTGTCTGTGACCTCGTTGCAGCTGGTGTCTTTGTAAATTGGGGGACAGTGAGGATCCCTGCCACTCCCAGGGGCCTAGGTTCCCCAGTGATGACCCCTGGTCTTTTCTTGTCGTCTCTGACCCCTGCTGTGCTCACAGGATGAGTCTGAGGACACAGATACTGATGGGGAAGAGGAGACACCGCAGCCGCCACCCCAGGCCAGCCACCCCCCTGCCCACTTTCAGAGGTGAGTAGCGCAGTGGTCCCAGGCGGGGCCGGCAGACTACCCCAGGCTGACTTGTCCCTCCTGTCCTTCCTGGCTACTTGTTTTTGCTGATGGGGACCAATTTGGCAGCTGGGAGGGGAATAACTGAGGGAGGCTTCAAGGCAGGAGTCAATTCTCAGAAGATCCTGTCCCATCCCCACCCCCTATCATGGGCAGTGGGCGGAGCCTGGGCCGGGGTTGTGTGATGAGCTCTGGGCCCTGCCCCTTTCTGGCCTTCTCTGGGGCTTGACTCCCCTTGGGATAGAGGGAGGGTTGTGGAGTCCTTGTGGAGGGCAGCGTGGGGCTCAGGCCTGACTCCCTGCCCCCCCTTTCTGCTTGCAGCCCCCCGACACCCTTCCTGCCCTTCGCCTCTACTCTGCCTTTGCCCCCAGCGCCCCCGGGCCCCTCAGCACCTGACGGAGGGGATGAAGAAGATTATGACTCCTAGCACCCTCCACCCCCCAGGCCATACCCCCTTTTAGTGGGTTTCAGTTGCTCTGGGGGGAGGAGAGAAGATAGAGCTGTTCTTAAATTTATTAAAAATTAATAATAAAAGGGAATCTCCGTGTCTGTCCCAGCCTCTGTTCGGGGCTTCGTGGCTGCCTTCCCAGCCATCCACCTGCCTTCCCTACCCAGTGCTGGGGTCAGGGCCAGGGGCGGGCCAGGAACAGCTGAATGGATGGAGGGGTCATCTGGGGAGTCTGACGGCACCAAGGAGTGCTGACAGGAGGAAGGGGCAGGACACTCTGGGGGCAACCTGCCTCATGGTGCTGTGTGGCCCTGGGCAGGCTCCCACCCTTCGCTGAGCGGCGTCTTCTCATCTGTCTGATGGAGATTGTTCTGCCCTTTCTGGCCGCCGTGAAGGGATGGGTGGGACAGGGAACAGGAATAGGCCTTGAAAACCAGAGCACTCTGTGCCAGGGGCAGTGAAGGGTATGTGGGAAGGTACTGTGCGCACAGAGTCCGATGAGATCAGGAGAACCTTGAAAAGAGTGCCTTTTGAGCAGGGCAGTGACACAGTCCGTTTGTCCGTATGCCTTTTGGTGCAGACCCAGGAGCTGTGGTGCCCACAAAACAGACATATACCTTCAGGGTGCGGCGACTTGGCGAGGCTGGGGAGGGGACAGGGTGAGCCACGTGGGGCCTCCTGTGTTAGGAGTGTTCAGTTCTAAAGGTCTAGAGCTGGGGAGGCTGTGGGTCTGTCTGTTTCTTTGCTTTTTGTTTTTTGTTTGAGTCCAGGTCTCACTCTGTTGCCCAGGCTGGAGTGTAGTGCAATGGCACGATCATGGCTCACTACAGCCTCGGCCTCCTGGACTCTGGTGATCCTCTTATCTCAGCTTCCTGGATAGCTGGGACTACAGGCATGTGCCACCACGCCCAGCTAAGTTTTTGATTTTTTTATAGAGATGCGGCCCCGCTATGTTGCCTAGGTTGGGTCTGTCTGGTTTTGTTTTGTTTTTTTTTGAGTTGGAGTCACTCCATTGCCCAGGCTGGAGTACAGTGGCACACTTGGCCACCCCAGCGTCAACCTGCTGGGCTCTGGCAATCCTTCCAAGTAGCCGGAACTACAGGCATGTGCTACCATGCCCAGCTAACTTTTTTTTTTAAATAGTAGAGACGAGGTCTCGCCAAGTTTCCCAGGCTGGTCTCAAACCCGCAGGCTTAGGCGATCCACTCGCTGAGACTGGCCAGGGTCTGTCTGTTTTTGGTTTTTGGGGTTTTTTTTTTTTTTGAGTTGGAGTCTCACTGTCACCCAGGCTGGAGGCAGGGCCACACTCCCGGCCACCGCAGCCTCGACCTGCTGGGGTCCGTCGATCCTTCCTCCTTAGCCTTCCAAATAGCTGGAACTACAGGCACACACTACCACACCCGGCTATTTTTGATTTATTGTAGAGACGAGGTCTCACCAAGTTCCCCGGGCGGGTCTCAAACCCGTGGGTTCAGGCAATTCTCTCGCCTCAGACTCCCAAAGTGCTGGGCTGACAGGCTGAGCCACCGAGCCCAGCCGGTCTGTCTGTTTTTAACAAGCTCTTCCGGTCTTGTTAACAGCACTTTGGGAGGCCGAGGCGAG
>NW_007248974.1:41722-46200 GCF_000164805.1 Carlito syrichta
GGGTTTGAGACCCACTTGGACATTTTTGTGAGACCTTATCTGTACAATAAATCAAAAATTAGCTGGGCGTGGTAGCACACACCTGTAGTTCCAGCTACTTGGAAGGCTGAGGCGGAAGGATCGCTGGAGGCCGGCAGGTCAAGGCTGTGGTAGCCAGGAGCGTGCCACTGCACTCCAGTCTGAGCAACAGAGTGAGACTCCAACTAACAACAACAACAAAAAAAACAAGCTCTCTCTCTGGCTTCCTTGTCACTGAGACATCTATGAGCACTGGCGGCAGCAGGGAACCAGCTCAGGAGTTCCAGCGAGGGTGATGGCAGCCAGGACGGGGGCGTGGAGAGGTCTATTTTGGCCTCCAGACTTGTGCTGAGATAACTGACTGGACGCAGGGGTGGGGGGGGGTACCTCAGAGGTTTCCTTCTGTGGCAACTTTGGCAAGGGAAAGGGGGCTTTTCCATCTGGCGACACAGGAGGGAGAGTAGACTTGGCCTGAAGACCACAGTCTGGCCGTGATGAATTTGAGGTTCCATGAGGCCGCTGAGCGCTGGTGCCAAGTGAATGTGTGGACGTAGTGGTGTAGAGATAGGCATGCCAACCTTGACAGTAGGTGACCTTGCCCAGGCCTCTAAAGGAGACGAGAGCAGCTAGACCCAGGGCCACCCAGGAGCCACCGTGGTACCCACCCAGGTGTGTCTGTGAGGAGGGAGAATCAGCTGTCAAATTCTGCAGACAGCAGGGCTGGGTGGCTCAGCCTGTCATCCCAGCACTTTGGGAGGCCGAGGCGAGTGGATGGGGGTTCGAGACCAGCCCGGGCAACTTGGTGAGACCTTGTCTCTACAATGAATCAAAATTAGCTGGGCGTGGTGACGTGCGCCTGTGTTTCCAGCTATTTGGAAGGCTTGAGGCAGAAGGATCACCAGAGCCCAGCAGGTTGAGGCTGGGCTGTGAGTGTGCCACTGCTCTCCAGCCTGGGTGACGGAGTGAGACTCCAACTCAAAAAAAAAAAATTCTGCAGACAAGGCGGTGGTACCTGTGAGGTGTCCCTTGACTTTACGGGAGCTTTTATGGGAGCTGATGGCGAGTGGAAACAGTGCTTGGGATTACGACAGAGAGGGGTACAGGAGGAGAGGGTGCGTTTTAGATGGCAGAAGTGCAAGCATATGGGAGGTGGCTGCAGGGATGGGAGGGGGAGAGCTGATGGGGCGATGCCGGGGGCCTGAGGCGGACCCCAACCTGCCAAGGAGAGGACGATGAGTGGGTTTGGGGGGTTGAGGTCTTTAGTTTTAGTCTGATGGGCCTCTGAAGCAGGAGGCGGGCTGCCTGCCTCCCAATGAGGGAGCCAAAGTGGGAGAGGTTGGAACAAAACAGCACTGAGGCCAATGGGAGGTCAAGGACTTGGCAAGTGGAGTGGGGTAGCTCTGGTGGACACCCGTGGGTGCCCTGTCTGCCTCACTGGTGCCCCCTCTGGTAGTGGTGTTCTTGTTTCCTTCCTAGAACCATCTCTGCTTGGGAACTGGTTTGTGCAACTGACCCCACTCCCTGGGGCTGAGGGGTAGAAGCCAGAGCCAGCCTGGCCAATGACAGTGCCACCCACGCTCCTGCTACAGTGACTGGTGCAGAGGTGGGGTTGTGACCCAATGCACCCGAACTTGGGGACTTTTTTATTTTTATTTTTTTTGAATTGGAGTCTCACTCTGTCGTCCAGACTGGAGTGCAGTGAAACGCTCCCGGCCACCACAGCCTCAACCTACTGGGCTCTGGTGATCCTTTCACCTCAGCCTCCCAAGAGTCGGAACTACAGGCGTGCACTACCACACCCGGCTAATTTTTTATTTATTGTAGAAATGAGGTCTAGCCAAGTTGCCCAGGTGGGTCTCAAACCCACGGGCTCAGGCAATCCATTTGCCTCGGTCTCCCAAAGTTCTGGGATTACAGGCTGATTACAGGCCTGGGATTACAGGCCTGAGGTCTAGCCAAGTTGCCCTGGTGGGTCTCAAACCCACGGACTCAGGCAATCCATTTGCCTCGGTCTCCCAAAGTTCTGGGATTACAGGCTGATTACAGGCTGGGATTACAGGCCACCGAGTCCAGCAGCTCGGGGATTTTAGATGGGACCATCTGGAAAGGGTTTTGTCAAGGTCACTGGAGAGATGACAGCGACCACACTGGGACAACAATGCTGGCGGAGCCGGGCTCGGTGGCTCAGCCTGTAATCCCGCGCCTTTGGGAGGCTGAGGTGAGTGAATTGCATGAGCCCGCAAGTTCGAGACCCGCCTGGGCAACTTGGCGAGACCTCATCTCTACAATAAATCAAAAATCAGCCGGACATGGTAGCGCACACCTGTAGTTCCAGCTACTTGGAAGGCTGAGGCGGAAGGATCGCCGGAGCCCAGCAGGTCGAGGCTGCGGTGGCTGGAAGCGGCCACTGCAGTCTAGTCTGTGTGACAGAGTGAGACTCCAACTCAAAAAAAACAAACAAAAAAAAAACAAAGCTGGCGAAACATGAGAGGAGCTGCTAGAGGCCACTTACTACTCCAAGGGGCAGTCCTGCCCGAGGAGGAAGTCAACACAGGGAGCAAGGTTGGGAGGTCCAGAGAGAGAGACTTTCGATGCCATCTGGGCACCTGAGGCCAGGCTGACCTGAAGCCTGCTCACCTTAGACTTCTTAGTCACGTGATCTAATAAGCATTTTTCCTCCTCTAAGCCAGTTGGGTTTCTGTCATTTGTCACTGAAGTGCTCTGATTGACATAGGGAGCATAAATGAGAGGTGGTTCCCACTGGCCCATGGGCAGTTTTCTCTCACAGCAGGTTGTGGGCAGAACCAGGGAGGGTAGACACTCGGAGTCATCACAGCAGAGGTCATGGCCAAGTGGGTGTGTGGGGATGGGAGAGAAGAGACCCCTGGAAGCCTGTTTCTGGTTTCGTCCAAAAGACGCTGAACTGGGAGTGTTCAGAGTGCTGATTGGAGGAGGAGAAAGGCCAGATGCACCTCTCAGTTCTTCCAGGCAAAGCCCTAGGTGGATGGGAGGAGATAGCTGGAGCAGCTGGCCTGCTCCCCTGTATTCAGCCTTGAGGCAGAGCACTTAAGACTGGAACCTCAGCCGGGTGCCGTGGCTCAAGCCTATAATCCCAGCACTTTGGGAGGCCGAGGCGAGAGGATTGCCTGAGCCCAGGGGTTCGAGACCAGGCTGGGCAACTTGGTGAGACCTCCTCTCTACAATATATCAAAAAATTAGCCAGGCGTGGTAGCGCGCGCCTGTAGTTCCGGCAACTTGGAAGGCTGAGGTGGAAGGATCGCCGGGGCCCAATGGGGCCCAAAAGGCTGCGGTGGCCATGAGCATGCCCCTGTACCCCAGCTTGGGCGACAGAGTGAGATTCTGACTTAAAAAAAAAAGACTGGAACCTCTGGAGCCAGGCCTGAGTTCAAATCCTGGTTCTCCACTTACTAACCACAGATAAGTTTGGCAGCTTCTCTGTGCCTCAGTTTTCTCATCTGTAAAATGGGCCTAGTTATTATATGTGCTAGTTATAAATACTAAACAGTCATCCCTCAGTATGAGGGATTGGTTCCAGGATCCCCAGTAAATAACCAAAATCTTAATGCTCAAGTCCCTAAATCGGCCCTATGGTACTTACTGATGCAAAAAGTCAGCCTTTTGTATCCACAGGCTCCACATCCTCCCAGTTTTTTTTTTTACTTGGAGTCTCACTCCATCACTCAGGTTAAAGTGCAGTGGCATGCTCACGGCCACCCCGCCATCGACCTGCTGGGCTCCGGCTATCCTTCCACCTCAGCCTTCCAAGTAGTCGGAACTACAGATGCATGCTTACCACACCCGACTACTTTTTAAAATTTTTATTGTAGAGACAAGGTCTCACCAAGTTGCCCGGGCTGGTCTCGAACTCGTGGGCTCAGGCAATTCGTTCACCTCAGCCTTCCAAAATGCTGGGTTATAGGCTGAACCACCGAACCTAGCCCACATCCCACAAATGTTGAATTCCACAGATGTGGAATCCCTGGTGGGGAGAGGGCCAAGTGGACTATATATACCAGTTAACCTGTATGAGAGCAAAGCTTGCTGATGTAATAAACATGAAACATACAGGTTCCATTGCAGTCAAAGTTTGTCACTGTGGAAGGGGAGAGCTCAGAGCCCATGGAGGTTTTATGGGCCAGGACTAGAAGGGGCCCAGTGCCTCTGCTCACCTCTCGCTGGCTCACCTCACAAGGCCCACCTGGGCCAACCTGGGTGACTAAACACACAATAGCCTAGGTGTTTCTGTTGACCTCAAAGGCCATTGGGAAGGGCCCAGCCCAGCCCTTGTCACGTGATAGGAGTGCAGCCTCCTGAGTTTGAGGACAGGGCAACTGGGCATGGTGGCTCATTCCTGTAATGCACTTTGGGAGGTGGAGGCGAGGGGATTGCCTGAGTCCAGGGGTTCGAGACCAGCCTGGGCAACTTGGTGAGACCTCATC
>NW_007248974.1:46220-49774 GCF_000164805.1 Carlito syrichta
AAAAATAGAGGGCAGGGGCCCAGGGGAGATGGCGTTCCTGGCTGGGCCAGGCCTCTGGTGCCTTCTGGGAGTGGGGAAGATGGCTTCATCTCAGTTGACTCCACTGGACACTAGGAAGGGCAGCCCATCATGCCCTGTCTGCAGGCTCTGTGGGGGAACCAGCTTTTTTTCTCTCTATTGTGTAGTCTTTGAGGAGCCTTGAGCCAAGTTCCATCTGGATGTCTTAGTCTGGCCTCGGCTGTGCCCTGGCCAGTGTGTGAAATGGGGAGCGGCTTCTGAGGCCAGTGTGGCAGCCAGGGACTGTGACACTCCCTACCAAGTGGAGAGTCTCCCTCTATGGCTCCTGCAGGTTTCACTCAACAGACACTTACTGAGCACCGTCATTACAAAGCAGGGAAATGGGCTACCAGTCACCCACCAGAAACCTGACAAAATCTGAAGGCCAGGTGCTTTTTTTTTGGAGTTGGAGTTGGAGTCTCACTCTGTCACCCAGGCTGGAGTGCAGTGGCATACTCATGGCCACCCCAGCATCATCGACCCCCTAGGCTCCGGCGATCCTTCCACCTCAACCTTCCAAGTAGCCGGAACTACAGGTGCGCACTACCATGCCCAGCTAATGTTTGATGTATTGTAGAGACAAGGTCTCACCAAGTTGCCCAGGCTGATCTCAAACCCGTAATCTCAGACAATCCTCTCACCTCTGCCTCCCAAAGTGCTGGGATTACAGGCATGAGTCACTGCACCTGGCTAAAAAGTTTTAAAAATTAGCTGAGCATGGTGACACGTGTGTAGCCTTAACTATTTGGGAGACTGAGGCAGGAGGATCGCTGAGCCCAGGAGTTGGAGGCTACAGTGAACTATGATGGAGCCACTGCACCCCAGCCTGGGTGACAGAACAAGACCCTGTCTCAAAAAGGAAAAAAAAAAAAGAAACAGGCTGGGTGCGGTAGCTCACGCCTGTAATCCCAGCACTTTGGGAGGTGGAGGTGAGAGGCTTGCCTGAGCTCAGAGGTTTGAGACCAGCCTGAGCAACATGGTGAGACCTCATCTCTACAATAAGTAAAAAAAAATTAGCCAGGCGTGATGGCGTGTGCCTGGGGTTCCAGCTACTTGGAAGACTGAGGCAGAAGGATCACCTGAGCCCAGCAGGTTGAAGCTGCGACGGCCATGAGTGTGCCACTGCACTACAGCCCGGGTGACAGAGTGAGACTTGACTAAAAAAAAAAGTAAAGTGGAAGCTTTTCAGGGCCCTGCTGATGCCTAGAGTACCCCAAAACAAGAAGCACAGGTTGTTTGGTTCTATGTACCCCATGTTACAAAAAATTTTGTTGGAATGGGCTAAACCTTATGGGATTGTGTACCATAAGGACAGGGTAAGGAGTGACCTTGTAGTGTTCATGAGATCATATGTTTCCTTCATTCAGTCACTCAACAAACATTTGCTGATCGCCTACCCTGTGCCAGGTCCTGTTTTGTGCTCTGGGGAGGTGAGCTCAGAGAAAACAAAGCCCCTTGCTCCTGCCATGGCTAGTCTAGTTGGGGGAAAGGGTAAAAGGCACTGTAAACAAGTGTGCACACACTTAATGCCAGGAGTGGGAAACACTGTGAAAGAAAAGAAAGTGGAAGCCGGGCTCGGTGGCTCAGTCTGTAATCCCAGCACTTTGGGAGGCTGAGGTGAATGGATTGCTTGAGACCGTGGGTTCGAGACCCGCCTGGGCAACTTGGTGAGACCTCATCTCTACAATAAATTAAAAATTAGCCGGACGTGGTGGCATGCGCCTGTAGTTCCAGCTACTTGGAAGGCTGAGGCGGAAGGATCGCCGGAACCCAGCAGGTCGAGGTTGCGGTGGCCGGGAGTGGCCACTGCACTCCAGTCTGGGCGACAGAGTGAGGCGCCAACTCAAAAAAAAAAAAAGAAAAGAAAAGAAAGAAAGTGGAGAGGGGACAGAGAGTCATGGGGTTTGTTTGTTCCAGAACCTAAGAGTGTGCCTAGTAGAAGTGAGTACATGGGTAGGGGTCTGGCTTCTCTGGTGGCGGGGCTCCCCTGTTCCCAGCCACAGATTATCTTCCACTTCGGTCCTGGTGCCTAGGGTTGGTTTCGCTTTCCCCTTACCAGTATTCTCAGACTTTTTGTTGTTGTTGTTCAGGTTCTCACTGTGTTGCCCAGGCTAGAGTGCAGTGGCATGATCATGATTCACCACAGCCTCAACCTCCTGGTCTCAGACAATCCTTCCACCTTAACCTCCCAAGTAGCTGGTACTACAGGTGCATGCCACCACACTCAGCTATTCTTTTGATGTTTGGTAGAGAAGAGGGCCTCACTATGTTGTCCAGGCTGGTCTCGAACTCCTGGGATCAAGCAATCTTCCCGCCTCGGCTTCCCAGCGTGCTGGGTTTACAGGTGTGAGCCCTGGGGCTGTTAGAATCATTGCTCTGCTCTGGTGGTAACAGTCCAAGAACTCGGCAACCTGGTGCTTCCTGCAGCCAGTGTTCTCATGGGAGGAAATAAAGTCAACAGAGAGAGAAATGGACACACACACACACAGACAAAGGGACTTAAGTTGCTCGATCCAGACAAAATTGAAGTCAGGAGCATCCCTGCTCTTTTTTTTTTTTTGAGTTGGAGTCTCACTTTGTCACCCAGACTGGAGTGCCTCGACCTGCTGGGTTCCGGCGATCCTTCCGCCTCAGCCTTCCAAGTAGCCGGAATTACAGGCACGTGCTACCGCGCCTGGCTGATTTTTTATTTATTGTAGAGATGAGGTCTCGCTGCCCAGGCGGGTCTCGAACCCGCGGGCTCAGGCAATCCACTCACCTCAGCCTCCCAAAGGCGCGGGATTACAGGCTGAGCCACCGAGCCCGGCTTGTCCCTGCTCTTTTTTATAATTTAGTAAAATGAGCCATTTATTATTTATTTATTTATTGTTGGAGTCTCACTCCGTCGCCCAGACTGGAATGCGGGGGCATGCTCACGGCCACCCCAGCGTTGACCTGCTGGGCTCTGGCGATTCTTCCACCTCAGCCTTCCAAGTAGCCTGAACTACAGGCACGTGCTACCATTCCCGGCTAATTTTTTATTTATTGTAGAGATGAGGTCTCACCAAGTTGCCCAGGCTGATCTTAAACCTGTGGGCTCAGGCAATCCAGTGCTGGGATTACAGGCTGAGCCAGCGAGCCTGGCCCAATTACATGCTATGGCTTGAATATTTTTCCCCTCCAAAATATTCCCAATGTGACAATAATGGGAGGTGGAGTCTTTAAAAGGTGACTGGAAATCAAAAAAAAAAAAAAGAAAGGAAAAGAAACTAGATATGTCAAAGGTCAGGCAGGGTGGCTCAAACCTGTAATCCCAGCACATTGGGAGGCCAAGGTGAAAGGATTGCCTGAGTTCAGGAGTTTGAGACCATTCTGGGCAATGTGGTGAGGTCTTGTCTCTACAATAAATAAAAAGATCAGCTGGGCATGGTGGAAGCACCTGTGGTGCCAGCTACTTGGAAGGCCGAGGCAGAAGGATTGCCTGAGCCCAGCAGGTCAAAGCTGCGGTGGCCGTGAGC
>NW_007248974.1:49850-54342 GCF_000164805.1 Carlito syrichta
ACCCCAACTCAAAAAAAAAAAAAAAGAGGCAACTGGATCATGGAGGGAGCCCTCATGAGTGGATTAATCCATTCGTGGATTACTGAATTAATGGATTACTTGGTGATCGTGGCAGTGGAAATGGGGGCTTTATAAGAAGAGAAGAGAGCCGGGCTTGGTGGCTCAGCCTGTAATTCCGCGCCTTGGGAAGGCTGAGGTGAGTGGATTGCCTGAGCCTGTGGGTTCGAGACCCTCCTGGGCAGGCGAGACCTCATCTCTACAATAAAATCAAAAAATTAGCCGGGCGTGGTAGTGCGCGCCTGTAATTCCGGCTACTCAGAAGGCTGAGGCGGAAGGATCGCTGGAGCCCAGCAGGTCGAGGCTGCGGTGGCCAGGAGAGTGCCACTGCACTCCAGTCTGGGAGACAGAGTGAGACTCTGACTCAAAAAAAAGAAGAGGAGAGACCTGAGTTAGCATCCTTGGCCCCCTCACTATGTGATGCCCTGTGCCACCCTGGGACTCTTCAGCAAGCCCCCACCAGTGAGAAGGCTCTTTCCAGATTCGGCCTCTCAACCTTGAACTTCTCAGCCTGCCTAACTGTGGGAAATAAACTTCTTTATCAATTACCCAGTTTCAGGTATTCTGTTATAAGCAGCAGAAAATAGACTAGGACATTTATTTTGTCTTTTGTGACCTAATTTATTTCCATCAATTGTATACCCAAGGGACCTGACTGTCACAAGGCATTGTGGTATATTTGCTGAACAAATGGAATACCACTCATGAATTTGCATACCTCATTTCCAATGCCCCTAGATGGCTTCCAGCAAGAACAAGGAAGATAAAATATAATGTAGTGGTATATCATCCTTGTTTTTTTGTTTTTGTTTTTTTTAGTTGGAGCCTACCGCAGCCTCAACCTGCTGGGCTCCGGTGATCCTTCTGCCTCAGCCTTCCAAGTGGTCAGAACTACAGGCGCATGCTACCACACCCAGCTAATTTTTGATTTATTGTAGAGACGAGGTCTTGCCAAGTTGCCCGGGTGGGTCTCGAACCTGCAGGCTCAGGCAATCCACTCACCTCGGCCTCCCAAAGTGCTGGGATTACAGGCTGAGCCACCGAACCTGGCCAAGACCTTTCTTCTTAACCTGCAGATGGCTGCCTTCCTTCTGTGTCTTCTTTCTGATGGTCAGACCTCTACATCTGTGCCCTAATCCTCCCCCTCCTTCTCTTCCTCTTCTTCTTCTTCCTCGTCTTTTGATTGGGGTCTCACTCTGTCACCCAGGCTGGAGTGCAGTGGCACGACTGCGGCCCACTGCAGCCTCCACCTCCTGGGCTCAGGTAATCCTACTTCCTGGGCCTCCTGAGTAGCTGGGACTGCTGTTGGCCACGAAGCCCTGCTAATTTCTTGATTTTTTGTAGAGATGAGATCTCACTATGTTACCCAGGCTGGTCCTGATGAGTTCATCAGAAAAGTGGGCGTAGACAAAGAAAAAAGAAGGCAGCCACTGACCTCAGTGAGCGACCGCATCATACCGGTGATCTTGACAGAGTGGGCTCCGGGGGCGACGACCTGACCGGAGTGGATTCAAGAGAGAACGGTCGTGGGGAAACTGACCTTGCTGAGTAAAAAGATCCTTTGGGAGGTTTTGCTGCAAAGGGAACAGAGATGGGACAGTACTGAGGAAGGGGAGTGGGTCAAGAGAGAAACAGCCTTGCATTTGAGCTGATGGAAAGGGTTCCAGAGAACTTGAAACATTGTTGATGTGATGAGAGAGACCAAATTGCTGAGCAGACAACCTGAAGTGGTGATAAGGGGAACCAGCATAAGGGGTAGTGCCTCTTCGGGAGAGGTGGGTAGGGATGGCTTCTCTGGTGGGTGTCCTTTGAGCACAATCCTGGAGGTAGGCCGGGAGCAGTGACTCAAGCCTGTAATCCCAGCACTTTGGGAGGCTGAGGCGAGAGGATTGCCTGCGTCCAGGGGTTCGAGACCAGCCTGGGCAACTTGATGAGACCTCGTAACTACAACAGATCAAAAAAATTAGCCAATCATGGTGGCATGCACCTGTGGTTCCAGCTACTTGAAAGGCTGAGGAGGACGGATTGCCTGAGCCCAGCAGGTCGAGGATGTGGTGGCCGTGAGCGTGCTGCTGCACTCCAGCCTGGGTGACCGAGTGAGAATCTGACTCAAAAAAGAAAGAAAGAAAGAAACCTGGAGGTAGTGAGAGAGCGAGCCATGTGGTTTCTGGAGAGAGTACATTTCAGGAAGAAGGAACGGCAGGTGCAGAGGCCCTGAGGTAGGACGGACTGATGTGCTGAAGGGACAGTGTGGTTGGATTGGACTGAGTGGAGGGGACAATGATGGAACTTCCGGATAGACACAGGCAGAACATATGGGACCTAGTAAGCCATGATAAGGTCTTTGGCTTTTACTCTGTGAGAGATGATATTTGTAGGCAGGTTCTGGACAAAGGCAAGATGGGCTCCACTCTTTTTTTTTTTTTGAGTTGGAGTCTCACTCTGTCGCCCAGACCGGAGTGCAGTGGCTGCTCCCGGCCACCGCAGCCTCGCCTGATGGGCTCCGGCGATCCTTCCGCCTCAGCCTTCCAAGTAGCTGGAACTACAGGCGTGCGCTACCACGTCCCGCTAGTTTTTTATTTATTGTAGAGATGAGGTCTCGCCAAGTTGCTTGGGTGGGTCTCGAACCCGCGGGCTCAGGCAATCCACTCACCTCAGCCTCCCAAAGGCGCAGGATTACAGGCTGAGCCACCGAGCCCGGCTGGGCTCCACTCTTAACAAGATCATTCTGGCTGCTGAGTACAGAATAGAATCATCTGGCCATGGTGGTTCATGCCTGTAGTCCTTACACTTTGACAGGCTGAAGGCAGGAGGATTGCTTGAGCCCAGGAGTTCAAGACCAGCCTAGGCAACATAGCGAGACCCGGTCTCTACAAAAAACAACAACAAAATTTAGCGGAATGTAGTGGTGTGCACCTGTTGTCCCAGCTATTTGGAGGCTGAGGTGGGAGGATTGCTTGAGCCCAGGAGGTAGAGGCTGCAGTGAGCTGCAATCATGCCACTGTACTCCAGTCTGGGAATCAGAGTGAGATACTAATTCAAAAAAAAAAAAAAAAAAAAAGAAAGGAAAAGAGAAAATAGAATCAGGATGACAGCAAAAGCTGGAGGCACAGGGGGCTAGCACAATGATCCAGCTGTGAGAGAAACACAGAAGTCAAAGACAATGCCAGGGTTTGGCCGAAGCAACAGGAATGACGGACATGCCCTTGACTGAGATGAGGCAGGCCAAGAGTCTGACTTTCAGCATGTCAAATTAAGATGCTTGTGGCCGGCTCAGTGGCTCAGCCTGTAATCCCAGCACTTTGAGAGGCTGAGGTGAGTGGATTGCCTGAATCTGCGGGTTTGAGACCAGCCTGGGCAACTTGGCGAGACCTCATCTCTACAATAAAATAAAAAACAGCCAGGCATGGTAGTACGCGCCTGTAGTTCCGGCTACTCGGAAGGCTGAGGCGAAAGGATCGCTGGAGACCCGCAGGTTGAGGCTGCAATGGCCATGAGTGTGCCACTACACTCCAGCCTGGGTGAAGGAGTGAGACTCCAACTCGAAAAAAAAAATTAAGATGCTTGTTTATAGCCGGCTTGGTCACTCGGCCTGTAAACCCGCGCCTTTGGGAGACTGAGGTGAGTGGATTGCCTGAGCCCGCGGGTTCGAGACCCGCCTGGGCAACTTGGCGAGACCTCATCTCTACAAAAAAGCAAAAATCAGCCGGGCGTGGTAGCGCGTGCCTGTAGTTCCAGCTACTTGGAAGGCTGAGGCGGAAGGATCGCAGGAGCCCAGCAGGTCGAGGCTGCGGTGGCTGGGAGCGGCCACTGCACTCCAGTCTGGGCAACAGAGTGAGACTCCAACTCAAAACAACACCAACAACAACAAAAAAGATGCTTGCTTATTCAAGTGGGGACGTCAAATGGGCCACTGGACATTTGAGTCTAGACCTTGTGGGAGAGGTCAGAGCTCAGATAGGTAAACTTGGGGGCAGGTGGAAAGAAACAAATGGTTTTTAAGGCATCAGACTGGATGGGCTCACTTAGGGAGAGTGTGTGGCTAGAGAGAAGTCTGCATGCACCTCTTGAGAATATCAACTTGAGATTTGGACGTGGTGACTCCTACCTGTAATCCCAGCACTTTGAGAGGTGGAGGCAAGAGGATTGCCTGAGCCTGGGGGTTTGAGACCAGCATGAGCAACTTAGTGAGACCGCATCTCTACAATAAATTAAAAAATTAGTCAGATATGGTGGCCCACACCTGTAGTTCCAACTAATTTGGAAGGCTGAGGCAGAAGGATCACCTGAGCTCAGCAGATCGAGGCTGCAGTGGCCAGGAGCAGGCCACTGCACTCCTGCCTTGGTGACAGAGGGAGACTCTGACTTAAAAAATAAAAAGAAGCCAGGCTCGGTGGCTCAGCCTGTAATCCCGCACCTTTGGGAGGCTGAGGTG
>NW_007248974.1:54362-60802 GCF_000164805.1 Carlito syrichta
GGAGCCCAGCAGGTCGAGGCTGCGGTGGCCAGGAGCGGCCACTGCACTCCAGTCTGGGTGACCGAGTGAGACTCCAACTCAAAAATAAATAAAGAAAAAGAAAAAGAAAATATCAACCTGTGAATCTCAGACCTGCCCTCTGCCAAGGAAGAAAGTAGACCAGGGCTTTGGACTGTCCAAGAAATCAAAACTGGGTTTGAGTCTAGAAGGGTCTCAAATTCTGAAAATGGAGAAGTCTACACATGTGACTTCTACCAGGGGTCTCACGTAAGGGAGGAGGATGGCAGCCTACAAGAAGGAGAAACAGAGTGTGTATGAGCAGTACTATGTATATATGAATGTATGTATTTGAGTTGGGGTCTTACTCTGTCACCCAGGCTGGAGTGCTGTAGCACAAGCACAGTTTACTGCAGCCTCAGCCTCCTGGGCTCAGGCAATCCTCCTCCCTTGGCCTCCTGACTAACCGTGACTACAGGTGCATGTCACCACACTTGGTTTTTTTTTTTTTTTAGTCAGTGGCACTCTCACGGCCACCCCAGCGTCAACCTGCTGGGCTCCGGCAATCCTTCAGCCTCAGCCTTCCAAGTAGCCGGAACTACAAGTGTGTGATACCACACCCAGCTAATTTTTTGATTCATTGTAGAGACGAGATCTCGCCAAGTTGCCCAGGCTGGATTTGAACCTGTGAGCTCAGGCAATCCACTTGCCTTGGCCTCCCAAAGTGCTGGGATTACAGGCTGAACCACTGCGCCTGGCCAGCTTATTTTTATTTTTATTTTTTTTGTAGAGACGTGGTCCCGCTCTGTTGCCCAGGCTGGTCTCAAACTCCTGAGCTCAAGCGATCCTCCCACCGCAGCCTCCCAAAGTACTTATGGGCACGCACTACTGTGCCCAGTCATGTGTAGGATAAGATTTAAATGCTGTGACTCCTTCCAGAGCCACCCCAAGGCTTTGAATGACTTGCCCCTCTCTCCTGGGCACAGTGTTCAACTTCCTGGCCTTTCCTGCCCTGTCATTGGGTAGAGGGCAGGTAGTTTGTTAGTTTGTTTTGAGTCAGAGTCTCACTCTGTTGCCCAGGCTGGAGTGCAGTGGCACTCTCACGGCCACCCCAGTGTCAACCTGCTGGACTCCGGCGATCCTTCTGCCTCAGTTTTCCAAGTAGCTGGAACTACAGGCACAAGCTACCATGCCTGGCTAATTTTTTACTTATTGTAGAGACGAGGTCTCACCAAGTTGCCCAGGCTGGTCTCGAACCCATGAGCTCAGGCAATCCTCTTGCCTCTGCCTCCCAAAGTGCTGGGATTACAGGCTGAGCCACCGAGCCTGGCCAGAGGCCAGGTGGTTTAAACAAAATCTCGGGAAGATCGGTTTGGCTCCCACAGTTCGACCAGGGCTGAGTGGGCAGCCCAGGAGACAGGCTGGGGGGAATGACCCACCTCAGGCAGTACCTGGGCATTTTTATGGGACATGAGACCCCTTTGAGATGTCTGGATCCTGAGGTTCCTTTTACAGAGAGATGGGGAAACACAGGGGACTTACACCAGGTCACAGGGGGAGTCTGTGGCAGAGGCAGGAACCAAAGCAAGGCTAGGCCCTGAGTCTTGGACTCCTAGGCCTGAAGCATTCCTCAGCATCCTGCTGAACTCTCTCGGAAGGAGGGTAGCCTCACGTTCCCTGGCCAGCCCCTTCCTGGCATACTTTGCGCCAGAGCCCTTGAGACTGACTGAGGACCGGTTGCCATAGAGATGGCCTGCAGGGCAGTTCCAGGGCCGGCAGGTGAGGGTGGGGGATGGAGCAGGACACCAATATGCTAAACACCCACCAACAGTTGGTCAGGACCACGTCCGCAAGACCAGGGCAAGACATACAGCTTCAGGCTCCAGGGTTGGGCACGGGGCTACTCAAGCTTCTGTCCACCATCTCCCAGAAAGAGCAGGTGAGGGGGGCCCAGTGGGGGACTTCTAACTGCCCACAGGCAGGCGGGCTATTCCAGGCCAAGGCAGCCTGGGCCACAGGAGGTCCTTGAGAGGTCACAAGACTGGAGTTGAGGCCCCAGTGAGAGGGAGGCCTGAGCAGGAAAAAGACCCAAAGAGTGTGGGTCTGAAGTTGAGAATGATGTCCAGGGATGACCCCCTGGGATGATAGAGCGATTCCGAAAGATAAGTTGCTTCCACCTTGGCTGTCACTGGGCTGGGACCTTACAGGACGTTTGGAAACACAGACCATGACCCAGGGCCAGCACAGCACAATGGTGGCAAATCCGGACTCTGGGGAAAGATTACAGATTCAGCTCCTGGCTCCACCACTTCCCAGCTGTGTGACCTCAGCTACTCAGCCTCTCTGAGCCTCAGTTTTCTCTTCTGCAAGATGGGGTGATAGCGGTATCGACCTCATAGAGCCCTTGAGAAGGTTGAGCGTCTTAGTGCCTGGACGTGATAGTTGCCCAGTACATGGCAGCTGTTGCAATTTTTTTTTTTTTTTGAGTCGGAGTCTCATTCTGTTACCCAGGTTGGAGTGCAGTGGCACAATCACAGTGCACCCAGCCTCGATCTCCTGGGTTCAGGTGATCCTTCCGCCTCGGGCTCCTGAGTACCTGGGAATACAGGTGGCACCACCCTGTCTGGCTAATTTTTTGATTTTTTTTTTGTAGAAATGAGGTCTTGCTATGTTGCCTAGCCTGGCCTCAAACTTCTGGGCTCATGTAACCTTCCATCTTGGCCTCTCAAAGTTCTGGGATTACAGGAGTGAGCCACCGAGTCTGGCCTCGTGTTGCAGTTTTGTTTTTATTTATTCATTTATTTATTTGAGTTGGAGTCTCACTCTGTCACCCAGACTGGAGTGCAGTGGCCACTCCCGGCCGCTGCAGCCTCGACCAGCTGGGCTCCGGTGATCCTTCTGCCTCAGCCTTCCAAGTAGCCGGAACTACAGGCGGATGCTACCACACTCAGCTAATTTTTTTGATTTATTGTAGAGACTAGGTCTCGCCAAGTTGCCCAGGCAGGTCTCGAACCCGCGGGCTCAGGCAGTCCACTCACCTCAGCCTCCCAAAGTGCGGGATTACAGGCTGAGCCCCCAAACCCGGCTTATTTTTTATTTTTAAAACAAAGTTCATCAGAGAAAGAAGAGAGGAAAGATAGAGAAACGTGCCAGAGCTGGCATGGGTGAGAGAAATGGCCATGTTGCAATTTTAATATGCAAACCAGAGTTGGGCGCAGTGGTTCACATTTGTAATCCCAGCACTTTGGCAGGCCGAGGCGAGAGGATTGCCTGAACCCACAGGTTCAGTTCCAGCCTGGGCAACTTGACGAGATCTCATCTCCACAATAAATCAAAAAATTAGCCGGGCATGGTGGCACACACCTGTGGTTCCAGCTACTTGGAAAACTGAGGTGGAAGTTTTGCCTGAGCCCAGCACATCAAGGCTTCCGTGGCCATGAGGTGTGCCACTGCACTCCAGCCTGGGCGACAGTGAAAAAAAAAAATGCAGACCAGTCTATAAAAATGGTAGGGAGGGCCCAGAGGGGGGCCCCACGGAGGAGGTGACAATGTGCTGGCCTCCCCCCCCCGTCTCTAGGAGGCACTAGTCATTCATACTCTCCTTCATTTCTTTATCCACTCACCAATCTTTCTGATTATCCAATGATCTATCCATCTATCCATCTGTCCTATCCCATCCATCCCAGGGAAGCCTGGGGAGCGGTGATGGTATGCCAGTTCAAGGCCCGCAACAGAGGTCTCAGAGCGCAAGGCAGACCACAAAGAAGGACCACAGGCCTAGGGGTCGGAACAAGAAAGGACAGGGCCCTGCCGAGGCTGAGGAGTAAGGAGCCGTGGGACAGGCTGGGGGGGGCACACCCTGTTGGGGATATCCATGGCCACTGACCCCCTCCCACTCCTACCCTCTCCCTCTTCAGTCTTTTCCACCCTCCTCGGAAGCCCTCCTTCCCCTTCCAGTGGGCCTGGGAGAGTGTCACCATAGATGGCCGAGCTCCGCTTGAGCCGAGCGCCCCCTCGGCCCCTGGCCACCAAGCTTTGCCCTTGCTCACCGAGGCCTCTCAGCACAAGTCCAGGTACAAGTCCACAGCCAACCTCCCAGAGGCCCATGACTGCTGTTGGAAGACAGATGTGCAAACCCTGAAGAGGGGACAGCAGCTTGGGGCCTGGGGTGGCGTCCCCATCCCTCCCGGCAAAGGGGAGAACCAAGGGCTGGAGCCCCCCAGTGCATGTGGCCTCCTGCCATCTGGGAAGAGGTCAGGATCAGGAACAGAGGCTGCAAGTCCTGCTGAGCTGGAAGGCCCTGGTGCTGAGGAGGCTGAGAGGGACCTGAGCCCAGGGGAACTGCCCCAGCTTTTCAGGAGAGGATTCATCTCAGAAGACGAGCAGTCCTCAGAGACCACAAAGGAGGCTGAGGAAGGGGAGCATGGAGAGAGGGCTGGTTCTCAGAAAAAGGGGCAGAGTTCTGGAGAGGAGGCCTTGGATGAGGAAGAATTGCACGGCCCGAGCCGGAGAAGCAGCTCCAGCCCCGGCAAACTCCAAGGACCACAGGGGAGGAAGTCGAGGGCCAAGGAGCTGGAGGGGCCGTGGGATCTGGAGAAGTTGCACAGGCAGCTACAGCAAGAATTAGACTGTGGTGAGAGTGCAGCTCAGTGCCTGGGTTCCCCAGAGGCTATATGGTGGGGTGAGCCATCGGGGAGCCCACCCCTGGGGTTGGGAGTTCAGAAGGGATGGGCCATGCTCTGGGTGCTGGGTGGGACTGCCCAGCGGGCTGGAAGATAGGGCAAGCCTGACTTGGCCCCACTGTGGATAGGCCCCCAAAAGCAGCCCTGGAAGTCTCTGCGGGCTGCTTTCCAGGCCTCCAACCGGAGTGAGAAGGCCCATGCTTTGGGCGACGATGAATCTTTCCTGTTTGCCAACTTCCCTACTCGCACCTTCCACAAACGACAGGAGGCCACCAGGTAAGGGGGAAGAGCAAGGGAGTGGTAGCCAAGGGTGAGGAATAGAGAAGGAGCCAGTTCCCCAGGGGACACTTAGTCATTCATACTCTCATTCATTTCTTTATCCATTCACCAATCTTTCTGATCTTCCAATCATCTATCCATCATCCATCTATCCTATCCCATCCATCCCATGCATCCATCCCTCTCATCCATCCACCCCATCCATCTATCCCATCCATTCCATCCACCCACCCCATCCATCCACTCCATTCATTCATCCATTCATTCCATCCATTCCAACCATCCATCCATCCATCCATCCATCCATACCTCCCACCCCTCCATCCATCATCCCATCTATCCATCCCATTCCATCCATTTCATCCATCCATCTCATTCCATCCATCCACCCCATCCATCCATCCATTCCTCCCATCCATCCATCCCATTCCATCCATTCATTTCATCCATCAGTCCATCCATCCATCCATACCATTCATCCACCCCATCCATCCATTCCATCCCTCCCTCCCTCCCTCCCATCCATCCACCCCATCCATCTATCCCATCCCATCCATCTGTCCCATCCATTCCATCCATCCATCCCATCCCATCCATCCACCCCATCCATCCACTCCATCCATCCATCCATCCATCCATGCCTCCCATCCATCCATCCATCCCATCCATTCATCCATCCATCCATCTATCCATTCATTCATCCAACTACTGATAACATCCATTCAACCATTCATCTATTCATTCCTCTGTCTACTTGGCCACAAGCCACTATTGACACAAGCCACTTTTCATTTATTCCCCATCTTTTCTTCTATCCACCCATGAATCTATTAACTAAGCCATTAATGCAACAGATATTTTCTACTCATGGACCCTCAGGATATAATGATAAAGAAGACTTGGCCCCAGCTCTGAGAAACTCAAAGTCTAGAAAAGGAGACAGATGGGCAGTTGTGCTCAGTTAGATAATTGCTACACTTGGGCTTGAACAAGAGATGGTGGGAGCTGAGGGAGGCTGTGAGGAAACTGCTGGCAATGTCAAGGAGAGGGATGATAAGGGCATGAGCCAGGTGGCCCTGTGGATGGAGAGGGGCGTCCATTAAAGATATATTTAGAGGCTTGCTCAATGGGCTAAAGTGACTGGTTAAAAGTGGCATGTGAGGGATTCTTATATCACCCTCCATTCTTTCTTTTTTTTTGAGTTGGAGTCTCACTCTGTGGCCCAGACTGGAGTGCAGTGGCATGCTTACAGCCACCGCAGCCTTGGCCTGCTGAGCTCAGGTGATCCTTCCACCTCAACCTTCCAAGTAGCTGGAACTACAGGCATGTGCCACCACGCCTAGCTAATTTTTTTATTTATTGTAGAGATGAGGTCTCATCAAGTTGCCGAGGCTGGTCTCAAACCCATGGGTTCAGACAATCCTCTCACCTCTGCCCTCCCAAAGTGCTGGGATTATAAGTGAGAGACACTGTGCCTGGCCA
>NW_007248974.1:61256-62038 GCF_000164805.1 Carlito syrichta
TCCGGGTGTGGTAGCGCATGCCTGTAATTCTGGCTACTCGGAAGGCTGAGGTGGAAGGATCGCTGGAGCCCAGCAGGTTGAGGCTGCAGGGGCCGGCAGCGGCCACTGCACTCCAGTCTCCAGTCTGGGTGACAGAGTGAGACTCCAATTAAAAAAAAAAAATTTATTTTATTGTCTGGGCTCGATGTCTCAGCCTGTAATCCCAGTACTTTGGGAAGTCAAGGTGGGTGGATTGCCTGGGCCCACGGGTTCGAGGTCAACCTGGGCAACTTGGTGAGACTTTGTCTCTACAATAAAAAATCAAAAATTGGCTAGGTGAGGTGGCTCAGCCTGTAATCCAAGCACTTTTTTAAATGTTTTGTAGAGATGATGTCTCACTCTGTTGCCCAGGCTGGTCTTGGACTCCTGGGCTCAAGCAATCCTCCTGCCTCGGCCTCCCAAAGTGCTAGGATTACAAAGCGTGAGCCACCGTGCCCAGCCCTTTGCTTGTTTTTTAATTTAGTTATGTGTTTTCTTGCTTTGCATTTCTTCTATATTTTGGATATTAGCCCCTTATCAGATGTAAGGTTTGCAAATATTTTCTCCCATTGTTTAGGTTGTCTCCTCACTTTATTGAGTGTTGCCTTTGGTATGCAGAAGCTTTTTGGTTTGATGCAGTCTCATTTATTTATTTTTGCTTTTGTTGTTTGTGCTTTTGGGGTCATATTCAGAAAATCATGGCCCAGCCCAATGCTATTGAGTTTCCTCCTATGTTTTCTTCTAGGAGTTTTTTTTTTTTTTTT
>NW_007248974.1:62901-65138 GCF_000164805.1 Carlito syrichta
GGAGGATGCGGTGGCCGGGAGCGGCCACTGCACTCCAGTCTGGGCGACAGAGTGAGACTCCAACTCAAAAAAAAAAAAGAAAAAAGAAAAAATTGTGTAGCTAGATAGACAGGTGGTTATGTCCGAGAACTTTCTTTGTAAGAGTGACATTTGAGCAAAGACCTAATCGACAAGAGGGAACTGACCATGACAGGGAACATGGAATGTTCCAGGTTGACCTGGCCGCAGTCTACTCGACCATCCATACTTTTCATCTACCTGTTCATCCATCCATTGATCCCTTCAGCATTTTTCTTCTCTTTCCCATCCATTCGTCTGTCTGTCCATCCAACTTTGTCCCACACCCACAGGCATTAACCTAGCTCCTACCAGGTTAGGGGGTCAGCGAGAATAAGAGCCAGCCCTTGCTCTTGAAGAGAGCGGCTTTGCCAGGGAGGTCAGCGATCCAAGGGGTCGCTTCACAGGGGCTTAGAAAGCCAGAGCTGAGGAAGTTCAGAGCTGGAGCTCACTACTGGCTGCGGTGGACAGGAGGCTTCCAGAAAGAGCAGGGAAAGGCCTTGAGCTGAGCCCGAGGGCCAAACCCCAGGGCCACCTTCCATCATGTCAGATTTCCATGACAAACCCCATCCTGCAAGTCCCTGGCTCTCAGGACCCTGCAGTCCCTCCCTGCCATTGGTCCCCACCGACATCTCCCATGCTCTCCCATCTCAGAAGCCTGCTGCAAGCCTGGGAGCTACAGCGGCAGGAGGAGCGCCAGCAGGCCAGGCTGCGGCGAGCCCGGGAGCAGCGGGTCCAGCAGCAGGTGGCTCGCTGCCTGGCGGCCTATGCACCCAGAGAGAATCGGGGCCCCGGAGCCACCCAGCGCAAGCTGGAAGAGCTGAGGTAGGGAGCCCCGGGCTGCGGAGGGGCTGGTGGGGAGAGGACAGGGAGGCCGTGTGAGGTCTCAGACTGTGGGAGCAAGGAGACCCAGCCCTCACCTTCCCTGGGGTCACCAAGGCCGCTTCACTGCATTTTACAGATGAAGACACTGAGGCATGGAGAGGAGAAGCCCGTTCAAGGTCATCCAATTCATAATATTCCCTGTAGCTGTTGAATGCTCAAGGTTAAAATGTTCTACATGGGCCGGGCTCGGTGGCTCAGCCTGTAATCCCAGCACTTTGGGAGGCCGAGGTGAGTGGATTGCCTGAGCCTGCGGGTTCGAGACCCACCCAGGCAATTTGGCAAGACCTCGTCTCTACAATAAATCAAAAATTAGCTGGGTGTGGTAGCAGGCTCCTGTAGTTCCGGCCACTTGGAAGGCTGAGGCAGAAGGATCGCTGAAGCCCAGCAGGTCAAGGCTGCGGTGGCTGGGAGTGTGCCACTGCCCTCCAGTCTGGGCAATAGAGTGAGACTCCAACTCAAAAAAAAAAGAAGTTCTACACAGATCACCACGTTTTCAAATCTTGTTTTTCCAATGTCTAATGCCAGATATGCTTGTTATAAAATTTCAGGTTGGGTGCTGTATTCCTAACCGTTTCGGAGGCCGAGGCAGGAAGACTGCTTGAGCCAGGAGTTCAAGACTAGCCTAGGAAATATAGTGAAGCCTCTCTACAAAAAAATTTTTTTTAATTGCTAGGTAGGGTGGCTCATGCCTGTAGTTCCAGCTACTCAGGATGCTGAGATGGAAAGATTAGCCCAAGAGGTCGAGGCTGCCGTGAGCCATGATTGTCATGATCATGTCACTGCACTCTAGCCTGGGTGACAGAATGAGACCCTGACTTAAAAAAAAAAAAAAAAAAATTCAGCCAGGTGCATGCCTGTAATCCCAGCACTTTGGGAGGCAGAAGTGAGAGGATTGCCTGAGCCCAGGGGTTCGAGACCAGCCTGAGAAAGTTTGTCTCTACAATTAAAAAAAAAAAAAATTAGCCAGGCATGGTGGCACACGCCCAGAGTCCCAGCTACTTGGGAGACTGAGGTGGAGGGATCATCTGAGCCCTGTAGGTTAAGGTTGTGGTAGCTATGAGTGTGCCACTGCACTGCAGTCTGGGCAACAGAATAAGACCCTGATTCAAAACAACAACAACAAAAATTTTAAAGTGACAGAAATAGTGAATGCAGAACACAAACAGCCCCCACAGCCCCACTCCTGGAGACAACCATTGTTCACAGTGCAATGAAGAATCATCTGGTTTTTTTTCTGTTGTTGTTTTTTGAGTTGGAGTCTCACTCGGTCGCCCAGACTGGAGTGCAGTGGCCGC
>NW_007248974.1:65359-70226 GCF_000164805.1 Carlito syrichta
GTCTCGCTGCCCAGGCGGGTCTCAAACTCGCGGGCTCAGGCAATCCACTTACCTCAGCCTCCCAAAGGCGCAGGATTACAGGCTGAGCCACCGAGCCCGGCAACTAGCTTTTGATTTATTGTAGAGATGAGGTCTCGCTGAGTTGCCTAGTGGGTCTCTAACCCGTGGGCTCAGGCAATCCACTCGCCTTGGCCTCCCAAAGTGCTGAGATTGCAAGCTGAGCCACCAAGCCCGGCCAAGAGTCGTCTGTTTTATTTTCTCCCTATATTTTGATCATTTCCCTAAAAAAGCAAATTAGTGGGTCAGACACATCTTTTTTAGACTCCTAACAGTCCCATAAAGAGGTAGTATCATCACCTCCATTATTCTACAGATGAGAAAACCAGACCCAGAGAGCTTAAATAATTTGCCAAAGGTCATAGGTGGTGACAGAGCTGGGACTCTGGCCACCTTGCTACCCTGCCTCTGAGTGCCCAAATGCTAACCTTTAGACAAAGGGCACCAGGACCTTCCCCAAGAACATAGCCTAGGGAAACAGGTAACATAGATAAGTCCAATCAAACCAATGCCAGTGACTTGAGCACACCCACAGGGTGCAGCTGCCATGGGGCCGCCTTTCCACGTCTCACTCCTTTGGTCCACAGTGGGTGGGGTATGACGGGAAGAGAGAAGAGAGCACTACCCTGCAGGGGCCACAGAGGACTCGCCGGGGTTCAATCACCTACTTTTTGAGGTTCAGTCTTAATCACTCTGACTTTACAGATGAGGAAACCACAGAAGCTCTGGGAGGTCAAGTGTCCTTTAGGGGGAACTTGGCCAATGATGGGGGAGATGCCTTCTCCTTTCCAGGCCTCTAGTTCATTGTTTTTCTAGTAGGGCAGGAAGCGTAAGGTTAAGAACTCTAGGCTGGGCTTGGTGGCTCAGCCTGTAATGCCAGCACTTTGGGAGGCCGAGGCAAGTGGATTGCCTGAGCCCGGGCGTTTGAGACCAGCCCGGGGAACTTGGCGAAACCTTGTCTCTACAAGAAACAAATAATTAGCCGGGTGTGGTAGTGCGTGCCTGTAGTTCTGGCCACTTGGAAGGCTGAGGTGGAAGGATTCCGAGAGCCCAGGGGGTTGACACTGGGGTGGCCGTGAGCGTGCCACTGCACT
Source organism: Carlito syrichta (assembly GCF_000164805.1). NCBI lineage: Eukaryota > Metazoa > Chordata > Mammalia > Primates > Tarsiidae > Carlito > Carlito syrichta. The sequence goes on from NW_007248974.1 coordinate 66,511, forward strand.
CCAGCGTGGGTGACAGAGTGAGACTCCGACTTAAAAAAAAAAAAAGAACTCCAAGAGGCAGGTCCAGCAAGAAGAGTGATTCAAGTTCGATTCTTGTATTTTATTCCTGAGACGGTTAAGGCATAAGCAGATATCTCCCACGTGGGCTCTCAGTCCTTACAGCCCGGGAACTTTGTTGTCTGAGCAGAACAGGAGACTCTGCCCTGCCTAGGAAGGGTGGGCACAAAAGAGGTCTTGTGGTAGGGAGGGGATGCATCTTCCTTTCATTCGATTTATTACAGAGATGAGGTCTCGCTGAGTTGCCTAGTGGGTCTCAAACCCGTGGGCTCAGGCAATCCACTCGCCTTGGTCTCCCAAAGTGCTGGGATTGCAAGGTGACGGACTAACCTGACACCCACTGACACCACCTTTTCCACTCAGGAATCCAAGACATTGGCTTCTTCTCATTTTTAAAAATTATTATTAAAAAAAAAATAGAGATGTGATCTTGCTATGTTGCCCAGACTGGTCTTGACTCCTGGCCTCAAGCGATCCTCTTGTTTCGGCCTCCCAAAGAGTTGGGATTACAGGCGTGAGCCACTACACTCAGTCCTAGGCATATTTCTGACAAGTTCATAAGTTGGCAAGCTTGTCCAGTAACTGCTACAGCACAGCAAGGAAAACAGCCCAGAGCCAAGAGAGGGATCTTTCAGAGTCACACAGCCAGCAACCACAGCTTTCTCTGTACGGGTGCAGTGTGAGAGGGGACAGGGTGTGAACTGTGTGAAGGGGGAGGCTTTGCAAGCAGGTGTCCAGGAACTCAGAAATCAGCGCTGACCCCTCTCTCTTGGGGAAGTCCAGGAAGCTGGGCAAGTCCTGGCCATTTAGCCTGGAGACTTGGGATCAAGACTCAGTCTCTTCCTTCCCAGCTATACAATCTTGGACAAGTCCCTTGACCCTCCTGAGTTATTAGTAAAACAGGGCAAATCATTCCTGCCCTGACCTGGCTCACTAGGCATCCAGGGCCAGGTTGGGAATGAAATGGCTTTGTAAAGGTAAGGGCTGGCTGGGTGTGGTGACTCACACCTGTAATCCCATAACTTTGGGAGCCCAAGATGAGAGGATCACTTGAGCCTAGGAGTTCGAGATCAGCCTGGGTAGCATAACAAGACCTTGCCTCTACAAAAATAAAAACATTAAAAAAATTAGCCAGGTATGGGAACGCATGCCTGTAGTCCCAGCTACTGGGGAGGCTGAGGCGGAAGGATTGCCTGAGCCCAGGAGGTCGAGGCTGCAGTAAGCCGTGATGGTGCCACTGCACTCCAGCTTGGGCGACAGAGTGAGATTCCGACTCAAAAAAAAAAAGGGCAGAGAGAACATAAATATCAAGTCCTCAGTGAGGCCCAGTGGACTTGGGAGTGGGCAGGGCTGTGTCCACGGCCAGCTGCCCAGTGGCCCGTCTCCTCCACAGGCGCCAGGAGCGAAAGCGCTTTGCTGAGTACCAGGCAGAGCTGCAGAGCATCCAGCACAGGGTGCAGGCCCGGCCCTACCTGTTTCAGCAGGCCATGCAGGTGAGACCAGTACCTGGGCAAGTGCTTTGCTGCCCTGAGAATAGGTCCGGCTTAGTGGAAGATGGGAGTGGGCTCCCCTCAGCTGGGTCCCTGGAAGCCCTGGGATCGCCCCAGTAACTATAGCCCCGCCTGGCCCTTGACAGCCCTGGTGCAGAGTAGGAATCCCTCTCCTCTCTCAGGCCAACGCTCGACTCTCCATGACCCGGCACTTCTCCCAGGTGCTGTCGGCTCTGGGACTGGATGAGGAACAGCTACTGGTTGAGGCAGAAAAGGGGCACCAAGCAGGCACCTCCAGGAAGCCCAGGTGAGGCAGGCTGGCTGGCCAGCCGAGAACTGGCTCTGCCCAGCTGCTGCAGGAAGGGGCACTCACACCAGCACTTTACACCCTGCAGGGTGTCCCCCCAGGCCCTGTCCTCCATGCCCCCTTAGGAAGGTGGGGCCAGGATTATTATTCCTACTCCCCAATGGGAAAACTGAGGACCTGGGGGGCAGAGCCTTGCTTAAGGACAAAGGAGTCACCAGGTGTGGTGGCTCACGCCTGTCATCCCAGCACTTTGGGAAGCAGAGGCAAGAGGATTGCCTGAACCCACGGGTTTGAGACCAGCCTGGGCCACATGGCGAGACCTTGTCTCTACCACAAATAGAAAAAGCCAGGTATGGTGGTACACGCCTGTGGTTTCAGCTACTTGAAAGGTTGAGGCAGAAGGATCGCTTGAGTCCAGCAGGTCGACGCTGCGGTGGCCATGAGCATACCACTGCACTCCAGCCTGGGTGACAGAGTGAGACTCCAACTAAAAAAAAAAAAAAAAACAAACAGGCGTCAGAGCTCGTCCGGGACTCTGAGACTGCCTGAGTGGCCACATACCAAACCCTCATTAGAGGACAGCACCATGTTAGTCACCCCGTGTAGACTCTACCTTACATTTTAGAATAATCTGGCACAAAGCATAAAGGAAACTGAGACCCAAGCAGGGGAAGTCACTTGTTCAATCGCACAGCAAGCCAGTATAACAGCTGGATTTGAACCCACATCATCAGTGGTTTCCTTGGGCGTAGGGGTGGGAACTGTGGAACCCAGTGGCCTCTATTTGTGTCTTGAAGGAGTCACAGATCGATGGGGATGAGAACGGAGCACTCTTCTCAGAGACCCCCCGTGGACACAGCCCACCGGCAGCCAGCCTGACAGGCACTCTGCCCCCAGCCTGGACCCAGAGTGCAGTCCCAGAGATCAAAATTAAAAGCTTTATGGAAATACAGTGTGAGCTTTCTGGTGGTGGCACGGACGGCTGTAGGTTGGGGGTGGCAGGTGGCAGGTGGGTGGGCAGCAGGCTTAGCTCTGTCCCCATATCTCCCTGTGACTGTTCTGGCTGTCCCCACCCAGCACACGACAATCCCTTCTCTGGTCCTCAAAAGCAGGACGCCCGTCTTCAAAATACATGCTGGGTCCTAGAGATGCAAGAATGAATAGGACAATTTGGCTGCTGCCTTTGAGGACTTCCAGTTTGGTGGGGAATGGGAGCAGGCCTTTTTTTCTTCTTTTTCTTTTTTTGACTCGGAGTCTCACTCCATCGGTCAGACTAGAGGGCAATGGCACGCTCACGGCCACTGCAGCCTCAACCTGCTGGGCTCTAGCGATTCTTCTGCCTCAGCCTTCTAAGTAGCTGGAACCACAGGTGTGTGCTACCATGCCTGGCTAATTTTTTTTTATTATTGTAGAGACAAGGCCTTGCCAAGTTGCCTGGGTGGGTCTCGAACCCGTGGGCTCAGGCAATCCACTCGCCTAGACCTCCCAAAGAGTCAGGAGCAATCCTTTAAAAGGGTGCATACATTATATCTTAACACATGGCTGAGAGGGGTTACACCTGGAGCCCCAGACTGAGCGACTGTCAGGTGTAGGGGGAGGTGTCAGGAGGAATTGTGTGACCTGGTTTTTAAATCCCAGCAGTTGACTGGGTGCAGTGGCTCATGCCTATACTCCCAGCACTCTGGGAGGCTGAGATGAGAGGATTGTCTGAGTCACAGGTTCGAGACCAGCCTGGGCAACTTGACGAGGCCTCATCTCTACAATAAATGACAGGCATGGTGATGCGCACCTGTAGTCCCAGCTACTTGGAAGGCTGAGGTGGAAGGATCGCCTGAGCCCAGCAGGTCGAGGCTGCGGTGGCC
>NW_007248974.1:70321-71228 GCF_000164805.1 Carlito syrichta
GGTGGCCGGGAGTGGCCACTGCACTCCAGTCTGGGCGACAGAGTGAGACTGCAACTCAAACAACAACAACAACAACAAAAATAAAAAACCCAATCCAGGCCAGGTGCGGTGGTTCACACCTGTACTCTCAGCACTTTGGGAGGCCAGGAGTTCGAGACCATCCTGGGATACTAGCGAGCTCATTTCTACAAAAAATTTTAAAAATTAGCCGGGCGTGGTGGCGCGTGACTATAGTCCCAGTTACTCGGGAGGTTGGTGCAGGAGGATAGCTTGAACCCAGGAGGTCAAGGCTGCAGTGAGCTATGATCGCACCACCGCATTCCAGCCTGGGCGGCAGAGCAAGACCCAGGCTCTAAAAAAACACAAAACTCAAAACATTCCAATCCAGGGAAAGTGGAAAGGGCGGCGCTGGGAATCTTGAGGAGGAAACACCTGATGGGGGTCACGACCCCAGGTGTCCACTAGGCTACGGAGAGGAGGGAGCTGTCTACGGAAAGTAAGGCAGTGAACACCTGCCGCTGGGGAGTGCTAGCGGAGGGAGGCCGGAGAGAGGCTTCCAGTTCCAGGGATGCGGCTTAAAAGACCTCTAGATTCGTAAGTTTCTGGGATCACGTCTTCCCCAAGCTAATTCGGGGGGGTGGTCCTTTGAGAGGCTCAGGTGCCATCGAACCCCCCTCCGCGCAAAGACAGAGCAAGTCCCAGGCGGTCGCGACTGCGCAGTAGGGCTCCGATACCGGCCTTCCCATGAGCCTTTGGGGCAGGCTCCGAGGCGAACGACGGAAGTAGTCTCTCTCGGCTTCCGGCAACACGACAGCGGCCGCCGAGCGACCCGGAAGTGGTCCCATTTTGCGTCGTCGGGGCTCGGCGCCTGCCGGGTTCGGGGTGTAGGTGCCACGATGGGGTCGTC
>NW_007248974.1:71633-98154 GCF_000164805.1 Carlito syrichta
GGGGCGCGGCCCGTGGGGTCCCGGGGCCAGTGGGCTTCGGGGGCTGGCTGGGGCCCTCTGTGTGCACTCCGTGTCCTCGAAGCACTCCAGGCCCAGGCAACCCCGGGCTCCAATTTTTTGCAGAAATGAGGGTCTCGCTAGCCTCCCAGGATGGTCTCGAATTCCTGGCTTCCCAAAGTGCTGAGATTACCGGCGTGAGCCTTTTATCAAGCAGTTTACTGTTGCTTGGGATTAAAAGTTGAGTTCCTCCGCCGAGCTTCTTGAGGACAGCGGGCTTCTGTTTTCCGCACTCCCCTGTGGTACATCACAGGTCCTCAGTAAACATGTTGACTGAATGAATGAAGTGGTACCAGCGTGTGCAGAGGCAAGAGAAAACCTGCTATTGGGCGAATCGTGTAGGGCTCACGAGGCAGTCAGACAGGCAGGGACATCTGAACACAAAGGGCCCTGCACTGTAGGCCCGAAGGAAACCTGAGGGTAGGAGGGAGATTTGGATCTGAGTTGGGGAGTGGTTGCTCGGGTGCATGTTTGTAAAGATCATCATCGCATGGAGAACTTGGTGGAAGGGAGTCGGGACTACACGTGAGGAAAGCAAGAGAGCTGGATTAGGCCTGGTGAGGGCTGATGGTGGCTTGCAGAAAGGCAGCAGCTATGGATGGAGAGAAGGGGACAAACAAGAGGTGGTTTGGAAGAGAAGCTGACAGAACTCAGCGTTTGGATGAAGGTGGGAAGGAGAAGAAGGCACAGAGAATGACTCCTTGAATTTTGGCTTGAGCAGCTGGGTGGGTGGTGGGGTCATCTACTGAAATTGAGGTGTTGGGAAGAGAAGCAGATTGGGGGAGGGGAGAGAATTCGATTTTGGAGAGTGTTGAGGCCTTTGTTCATGGGGAAACCCAGAGTTTGACTGGATAAAGCAGTCTGGCGTCATGAGTATTTATGTGGTCATTGAATCCCCCTGAGATGGTGTGTAAGAAGCTGGAGTCAAGAACAGAACCTAAGAAGTGACAATATCTTAGTAGTGGACAGAGGGAGGTGGTACAAAAAGGAGGCAGAGTAGCCAAAAAGGCAGGAAAACAGAGAATTTTGTGTCATGGGTTCTGTGGGAAGAGTATAAGGAGAGAGTGCCAGGCGTGGGGGCTCAGGCCTGTAATCCCAGCACTTTGGGAGGTGGAGGCGAGAGGATTGGGAGTCCGGGGGCTCAAGACTAGCCTGGACAACTTGGCAAAACCTCCTCTCTACAGTAAATTTAAAAATTAGCCAGGCGTGCTGGCGTGCACCTGTGGTTCCAGCTACTTGGAAGGCTGACGGGAAGGATCACCTGAGCCCAGTAAGTTAAGGCTGCGGTGGCTGAGAGTGTGCCACTGCGTTCCAGCCTGGGCAACAGAATGAGACTCTGACTCCAAAAAAAAAAAAAAGACAGTGATCCACAGTCTCACATGCCATAGGAGAGTGAGCAAAACCAGAGCTTGTCAAGGTGAAGACCCAGCGCCCAGGTGGAGAAAGGAGCCTTGGTGATGAAGGAGGGGGAGGTGGGACATGGGTGGGGCTGCAGGAAAGAAAGTTTCCGTCTCATGCTGTTCGTCTTCTCTCTGTGGTGTTCAGTGAAGTTACTCACTGTTTGCACTGTGGGGTGAGGAGGTCTAAGATGCTTATTTTTCTGTGTCCCTAATGTCCAGCACAGATAAGCAATGTTTCTTGACTGCATGAATCGCACAGAGGGCACAGTCTTGCTGCCAACACGTTCCCTGCCCTGTGGGGAGAAACAGACTCAGAAATGACTGACCATGCTGAATTCAGGGGAGAGCAATTCATTCTGATTGAACAGGGTTTTATGAAGGAGATGGTGTCTGACTTTTGCATTTGGGTAGGATTCTGTGATTCAGAGCCAGACCAGAGAGAACAGTCAAGGCTGAAGACACAGTGCAGAGGGCAGAGGGAAGATGCAGCGAACTAGACCTCTTAGGATCAGGAAAGGAGGACTTCCAGCAGAGGCAGGGCTCTGAGATGACTCCAGCGGGAGGAGCTGCTGGGAGCACGGGTGGAAGGAGGCTTCTGTTTTCTGGGCTCAGCAGGCCCAGGTGCTGGTGAGGGGCCCTCATCTTCGGCCCTGCAGCTGGAGCCAGCAATGCTGGCTTAAGGACCTGTGCTAAGCTCCTGAGCCATGCTTCTTGTCGTTCTAGCTGCCAGCTCCAAGACGAGCTCGGGAGATGCCTCCTCTCTCAGCATCGAGGAGACCAAGTGAGTGCTCTCTCTCTTCTGTCTCTCCTTTTTCTTTGGAGCCAGGTGGTTCCTGGAGCTACCACTGGGGAGGCTTTCTCCCACCAAAGCGTGCTGGAGGAAAGGCCGCTTAAGTCATCATAGCTGATATTTGAGTTATAGAAGAGGAAACTTAGACCTAAAAGGAAGGGTGGCATTCACCGGCTGGGGCAGGCCAGGCTAGCACCCACGTTCCCAGCTTTGGAGGCCAGCATGCCTCCCAGCGCCTTCTCCTGCCTGGTCAGGCCCTGTGTCGGGGCCCTTGAGGACCACTCTCTCCCCCCTTGTTTCACCTCCTGTCTATGAAGAAATGCACCCGACACCCCATTTCTTTGACACTTGTGTCTCTTGTTCTCAGTAAACTCCGGGCAAAGTTGGGGCTGAAACCCTTGGAGATCAATGCTGTCAAGAAGGGTGAGTAGAGGGTTGAGGGAGGGGCCTGGGTGGGGGAAGGAGGCCATCTGCAGGGGTCTTTGAAAAACATGGGGCCAGAGCACAGACTCAGCACCATTTACTGCTCTTGTGTGTACATGTTTGCCAGAAGGCACGAGTCCCTCCTTGTTGCCACAGACTCTGCTTGCTCTCTGAGTTGGACTGGTTGGCCACCACATCCTTGTGGTGAGGCCATGTTGGATGAGCTCAGAGAGGTGCATACATGCTGCACTGGGCTGTGCAGGACTGGATTTGTTGGTGTTCTCGAAAGCATGAATGAAGGGCCTCAGAAGGCATAGAGAGTCCTGTCATGCTGTGTGGGTGACATGGGAACACGGGGCTGAGGTGGGAGCGGGGAGGCAAAGGGTTTGTCCCCCTCTCCTGGCCCCTTCTGGCCCCTGAGCTGGAAGGGGCAGGGTGAGTGGCTCCCTCCTCTCCCCACCAGCCATGGGCGGGCATAGCCTCACGTCTGGGCCCCCCTTCCAGAGGCGGGCACCAAGGAGGAGCCCGTGGCAGCTGACATCATCAACCCCATGGCCTTGCGGCAGAGAGAGGAACTGCGGGAAAAGCTGGCAGCTGCCAAGGAGAAGCGCCTGCTCAACCAAAAGCTGGGGTAAGGGACCTGGGCGGGCAGGTGGGGGAGGGCTGGGGAGGCCACCGGGGTTGGCTGCCTCTTGGGTTGTGGTTGGCAAGCAGGAGCTGGGCTCCCCAGAGCATCACATCCTTCTTTATTCAGGAAGATAAAGACCCTGGGGGAGGATGACCCCTGGCTTGATGACACTGCAGCCTGGATCGAGAGGAGCCGGCAGCTGCAGAAGGAGAAGGACCTGGCAGAGAAGAGGGTGAGCACCAGGCTTGTGGGGTATTGCCCAGTGGCTCTGGTGACCTGACTGGCGGTGAGGCAGGAGACTGACCCTTGAGGATGGTGAGACGGGCTTGGAGAGGATGTGGCCGTGGTCAGTGATGCCTGCTTAGGTTCCTAGCCGCACGCCTGTGAGGCCTGCCCTGTTGCACTCCCCCCAGGGTTTTCTGGTGGTGCTGAGTGACCCGAGGTCACAGGTTACCCCGTCTCTGTCCCACAGGCCAAGCTGCTGGAGGAGATGGACCAAGAGTTTGGTGTCAGCTCTCTGGTGGAGGAGGAGTTTGGGCAGAGACGGCAGGTGAACCACAGCAGCTGGGGATGCAGACCAGGGGCACTGGGGACCTCGGTGCGGGGATCCCAGGGCTGGGTGGGCCGAGGGCGGCTCTGGACTCGGCTGACCCTCCCTTAGGACCTGTACAGTGCGCGGGACCTGCAGGGCCTCACCGTGGAGCATGCCATCAATTCCTTCCGAGAAGGGGAGACTCTGATCCTCACCCTCAAGGACAAAGGTGAGTCGAACCACGTGCCCTGGTTGGGGCACAGGCGCCGCTGAGTTGAGGGCAGGCGTGAGTGGCTGCGGCTCTGCCCCGTCCAGGTGTGCTGCAAGAGGAGGAGGATGTGCTGGTGAACGTGAACCTGGTGGACAAGGAGCGAGCAGAGAAGAACGTGGAGTTGCGGAAGAAGAAGCCAGACTACCTGCCCTATGCGGAGGATGAGAGCGTGGACGACTTGGCCCAGGCATGGCCGGGCAGGGTGGGCGGCGGGGCTGGAGACCGTTGGGAGATGGTGGCTCTGGGCTCTTCAGGGGCCGGGCCGGGTCCCAACCCGCACCCCTTGGCCCACAGCAAAAGCCTCGCTCTATCCTGGCCAAGTATGACGAGGAGCTTGACGGGGAGCGGCCGCAGTCCTTTCGCCTGGAGCACGGCGGCATGGCCGATGGCCTGCGGGAGCGGGAGCTGGAAGAGATCCGGGCCAGGCTACGGCTGCAGGCTCAGTCTCTGAGCACGGTGGGGCCCCGGCTGGCCTCTGAGTACCTCACACCCGAGGAGATGGTGAGTCTTGGGGGCAGTCCTCCCTCCCCCGGGGCTCACGTGCACCCGCATGCACCGAGGAGGGAAGGCAGGTGCTCCTGTTCATGAAGGACTGGGCCTCGTGGGCAGGCAGTAAATGGCAGCTGGGGGAGGCACCGGATGCAGACAGAGCAGCGACTGCCGGGCCAGGTGGCCCTGAGTCTGTCCGGGCTCTGCCAGGCTGCCAGCTTGTGCCTTGGGTGAGTCATTGAAATAGCTGTGAGCCTGCGGCGCCCTATCTGACAGTGATGGCGGGAGCCACCTCCTGAGTTGCTAGGAGAACTCGGGGAATGAGGGTAAATGGTAATTTTATGAGTGTATGTGGATCTTGCATGTGGAGTGACTATGTGAACACAGGGCAGGTGGCTGGTGTGGGAGATGTCTTACTAAGTGGGTAAGAGCAGGCCTCTGGAGCTAGTCTCCCCACCTCTCCCACCTAAGAGCGGGGCAAGCCAGGCACAGTGGCTCGCGCCTGTAATCCCAAGCACTTTGGGAGGCTGAGGCGAGAGGATCGCCCGAGCCCACGAATTAGAGACCAGCCTGGGCCACTTGGTGAGACTTCGTCTCTACAATAAGTCAAAAATATTAGCCGGGCGTGGTGGTACATGCCTGTGGTTCCAGCTACTTGGAAGGCTGAGGCGGAAGGATTGCCGGAGCCCAGCAGGTCGAGGCTGCGGTGGCTGGGAGCGGCCACTGCACTCCAGCCTGGGCAACAGAGTGAGACACCAACTCAAAAAACAAAAAAAGAGCTGGACAACCTTGGGGAAGGTGCTTAACCTCCCTGCGCATCAGTTTCCTCATCTCACAAGTGGATGTCATTCATGTGCGGGAAGTGCTCAGGATAGGCTGGCACAGAGTAACACTGAGGAAGCGTTCACGCTTGCGGGCTTGTGCCTGGCCTGCCTTCCCTGCCTCACGTCTCTCTTCCCCTCAGGTGACCTTTAAAAAGACCAAGCGGAGGGTGAAGAAAATCCGCAAGAAAGAGAAGGAGGTGGTCGTGCGGGCGGATGACCTGCTACCTCTCGGGGACCAGACTCAAGATGGGGACTTTGGTTCCAGGTGGGCTCGGACACGGTGGTGGGGTGCCGGGGCTGGCCTGCCTAGCAGCCGTTACTCACGAGAGGCCTCCTTCCCTCAGGCTTCGAGGCCGGGGCCGGCGCCGGATGCCTGAGGTGGAGGAGGAGGTCCAGGAGGAGGAGGAGAAGGAGGAGCCCGTGCCTGAGCCCCCGCCCTCGGATGACACCCGGGTGGAGAACATGGACATCAGCGATGAGGGTGAGGGGCCGCAACGGGGTTGGGGGCGTGGAAGGGGCGGGTGCAGGAACCCGGGGCCTGGGGTGCTATCTGAGTGGGGACCCCCCATGTCTCCCCCAGAGGAGACTGGTGCCCTGCCGCCCGAGTCCCCAGAGGCGCTGGAGGAGGATGAGGCTGAGCTGGAGCTGCAGAAGCAGCTGGAGAAGGGGCGCCGACTGCGGCAGCTCCAGCAGCTCCAGCAACTGCGAGACAGCGGCGAGAAGGTGAGGCTGGGCGCCATGGGCCTGGTGCCGGGTGTGTCTGTGGCGACCTGGCCTCGCGAGCACACGTGCCTGTGTCATAAGCAGCCCTCGCATCCCTGTCCAAAGGCCTTTTCCGTTCACTGTCACACTATGGGCAGGTTTCCGGATTGCTGCAGTGTTTTCACCATGGGGTGCTTGTTTTAGGGTGAGATCCTGGCCGGTCCTCGTCCCTCCTGTGAATGCTTGTTGGATGCCCGCCACGAGGGTGGTGTTATTTTCTGGCTGGGGCATCACTGGTGAACAGGAAGCCGAGGTGCCTGTGACCGTGGAGCTGACTTTCTAGTGTGTGTGGGAACAGCAGTGACCTTGTGGACACATGAACAGACAGCAGTCGTTTCTCTCTCTCTCGCACTTTTTCTTTTTTCTGAGTCGGAGTCTCACTCTGTCGCCCAGGCTGAAGTGCAGTGGCATGCTCATGGCCACCCCAGCGTAGACCTGCTGGGCTCCAGCAATCCTTCTGCCTCCGCCTTCCAAGTAGCCTGAACTACAGGCACGTGCTACTACGCCCAGCTAATTTTTTTTTGTTTTTTGATGTATTATAGAGATGAGGTCTCACCAAGTTGCCCTGGTCTTGAACCCAAGGGCTCAGGCAATTCACTCACCTTGGCCTCCAAAAGCACTAGGATTACAGGTTGAACCAATGAGTCCAGCCAGGGGGAAGACCTTTCAAAGGGTGACATTTGAGACAAGACTGGAAAGAGCCAGCCCTGCAGAGGTGTGGGCATGGAGGAGGGAGGACAGACTGGGCGTTCAGGCTGGGGGTTCAGCAGATGGCTTCAAGACAAATAACCTTAGAGCGCTTGAGGACCAGGTAGGCTGGAGCAGAGAGTGAGGGGGTGGTGTGAGTTGAGGAGAGGTCAGCGGGACCAGGGTGGGGTACCTTGAGGCCAGGGTCATCGCTGACCCTCAGAGGGCACTTCCGTGTGCCAGGGACTGCTCAAGTGCTGTGTGTGTAGTGTTTCTTTTAATCCTCGTAGAGATACTTGTTCTGTTATCTCCATTTAACAAAAGAGGAATCTGAGGCACAGAGGCATTAGGCAAGTTGCCCAAGGTTACATGGCTGGTGGGTGGCAGAGCTGGGATTTGAATAGCTTGACTCCAGAGGCCACACTTACACCCCTATACTTCCCACCTAGGGAGCGAGAAAGGCTTGAGAGAAGTGCCTGAAGTGAGCTCCAGGTACCCACCATGACAGGTAGGGTAGAGGCAGGGTCTCCGGCAGAGGAATCAGAGATCCAGAGTGTTAGAAGGAAAGCCTTACCTGAGCCAAGAAAGGGTTTCAAGGTGAGGGAGTGAGGGCATCTTCTATGCTGCTGAGAGGCAAAGTCAGATTTGGCACCGTGGAGACAGTTTTGGTGGGTTCAAGAGGACAGGCAGATATAGGAGTTGAGGAAGTGAGGGCTGCAACTGGGCAGGTGTCTTAGAGCAGGGGTGAGCAGACCTTGTGTTGAAGGGCTAGGTAGGTTTAAGGGCTGTGATCTCCCAATGCTACCTAGGTGCTCGGAAAGGGGCCACAGGTGGTATGTAAATGAATGGGCATGGCTGGGTTCCAGTAAAGCCTTATAAGGACAGGAAGTGGGCCATAGTTTGCCCCTCCTGGCTCTAAGGAGGTGCAGAGAATAGGGCAGTAGGCTATAGGGGCTGTGAGTTGAGGGAGGTTCTTCTGTTTCATATTTAATAGTTAAAAGCATTAATATTTGAAAATCATACCCAAGAATCATAGAGTTTTATGACTGAAAGGATCTTACATGGCCCAGCGGTTCTTAGCCTGACTGTACCTTAGACTCACCTGTACCACACCCCCACCGTTTACATGCAGAAAAGTTGAAAACACATCTCGGTGAACACGTTTGTTTGTGCTTCCTCTGGAGTCAATGATGAGAATCATTTTGTTACAGTTCTCTTCTCTCTGACTTGAACATCTGGCTCAGTGGTAGGACCATTTACTGAGATGAGAAGGACTGGGAATGAACAGGTCTGGGGAAGAAAATCAAGTGTTTGATTCTGGTTAGGTTTGAGATGCCTCTTTATCAGAGGTGTATTGAGAAGGCAATTGGCTATATGAATTGAACTTCAGAAGAGAGCAGGTATGGGTGACATAAATATGGAAGTCTGTATATAAATGTAATTTAAAGCCAAGAAATTGACTGGAATCACCAAGAGAATGAGTGTAGAGAAGAGATTGGTATATCAATTATAGCCAAGTAAAGCTTTTAACGAAATGTGGCCAGGCACAGTGACTCAAGCCTGTCATCCCAGTAGTTTGGGCGGCCGAGGTGAGAGGATTACCTGAGCCCAGGGATTTGAGACCGCCTGGGCAACTTGGTGAGACCTCATCTCTACAGTAAATCAAAAGCTTAGCCAGGTGTAGTAGCATACGCCTGTAGTTCCGGCTACTTGGAAGGCTGAGGCGGAAGGATCGCCGGAGCCCAGCAGGTCGAGGCTGCGGTCGCTGGGAGCGGCCACTGCACTCCAGTCAGGGTGACAGAGTGAGACTCCAACTCAAAAAAAAAAAAAAAAAAAAAAGGAATAAAATTAATATATGCACGTGTATACACATAAATAATAAAGATGAGATCTTACTAAAATGAAGGGCTCAGGATAAGAACCTGAGAAGGAGAGCGAGTGGGGAAGGTGAAGAGGAACGTGCGTCATCCTGGCAGCCATGGCAGGAAGGCTCTTGAGAAGTGAGTGATCAGCTGTGATAAATGCTACAGAGAACTTGGATGTCAGGAGGATGAAACTTGACCTTTGGATTGGGCAACACAGAGGTCATTGATGCTCTTGTCTAAACATCATTTCTGTGGATTGGCAGGAAGTAAGAGGGCCAGCTCATGCAGGCAGTAACAATGTTGCTAGATACAATATTAATATATAAAGGTCAATTGTGTTTCTGTCCACTAGCAACAGAGTTGTAAAATGTAATTTTTTTCTTATTGACTCAAGACATCTTTAATAAGTTTGGAAAATGTAATTTTTAAAAAGATACAGTTTAGGAAAGCAATATGGCTACTAAGATAATATGGGTAAGCAATGACAGACAATATGGATAAGAAATAATCAAGATAGCAACAAAAAGGAACACATGATGTGCAAGACCTATTGGGAAAAAAATTATAGTACATTTCTGAAAGATGCATAAATAGATGCTTTATCATATAAGTTAGCTAGGGATGCTGCAACATCTGACTGGGTGTTGACAAGTTTATTTCTCACGGTTCTGGTGGTCCAAGGTCAAGGTGTCCCAGATTTGGTTTCTCCTAAGTCCTCTCTCCTGGGCTTGCAGATGACCTGCATCCTTCCTGAGTCTTCCCCTTCTTAGAAGGACACCAGTCCTGTTGAATGAGAGCCTTCTTACCCTTGTGACCTCAAGCAGCCTTAATTAGCTCCCTGAAGGCCATCTCACCGTACACAATCATTGGGCATTAGGAGTTAGTTCATGATACAAATTTGGGGGTGGGGGACACAATTCAGGTCATAACTGTGCTCAGGGATGGGACAGTATTGTAAATATCGTAAAGGGCATTTCTAGGTTAAATGCAATTCCAGTCAAAATTCCAAAAGGAATTTTTGTGGCACCTGGCAAACTGATTCTGAAATTTATAAAGTAGGGTAATGGCAGTGTGGTACTGACATGGGGACAGGCTAATAAGGGCAGGGAGACCAAATGGCGGCCCAGAAGCAGAATCCTGAGAGTAGCAGGCCGTGTCCTGCTGGGAACAGTCAGTTTCATAAGTGGGGTTTGGACAGTTAGCTCTTTGGAAAAAAATGAAATTGGAGTTGTAACTTACACCTTAGAGATAGCTTAAGAACTTCAAAGTAAAGTCATTTCAGAACCAAATAAAGAAAATTACGTTTATGACTTTGTGGTAGAATAGATTTTTTTATATTTTTAGAGACAGGATCTCACTCTGTTGCCCAGTCTGGAGTGTGGTGGTGTGATCATGGCTCACCACAGCCTCAAACTCCTATGTTCAAGCAGTCCTCCTGCCTTAACCTCCCAAATAGCTGGGATTATAGGCATGTGCCACCACGCCCTGCTAATTTCTTTCTTTTTTTTTTTGATAAGTAGGATCTCACTGTGTTGTTCAGGCTGGTCTTGAATTCCTGGCCTCAAGTGATCCTTCCACCTCAGCCTCACACCTGTATTCCCAGCACTTTGGGAAGTCTAGGTGGGTGGACTGCTTGAGCCCAGAAGTTGGAGATCAGCCTGGGCAACATAGCGAAACCTCTTCTTAAAAAAAAAAAATTAGGCTGGGCTCAGTGGCTCAGCCTGTAATCCCAGCACTTTGGGAGGCCGAGGTGAGTGGATTGCGTGAGCCTGGGTTCGAGACCTGCCTGGGAAACTTGGCGAGACCTCATCTCCACTGTAAATCAAAAATAGCCGGGCGTGGTAGCGCGTGCCTGTAGTTCCAGCTACTTGGAAGGCTGAGGCGGAAAGGATTGCCGGAGCCCAGCAGGTCGAGGTTGCAGTGGCCAGGAGTGGCCACCGCACTCCAGTCTGGGTGACAGAGTGAGACTCCACGCAAAAAAAAAAAAAGTAAGAGCTTCGACTTTTTTTAAGCAAAAGATACCATAAAGAATGTAAAAAATCATCAGCTGGGTGTGGTGACTCACGCCTGTAAACCCAGCATTTGGGAGGCAGAGGCAAGAGATTATCCTGAGTCCAGGGCTTTGAGACCAGCCTGGGCAATTTGGTGAGACCTTGTCTCTACAGTAAATAAAAAAATTAGCTGGGCATAGTGGTGTACACCTGTGATTCCAGCTACCTGGAAGACTGAGGCAGAAGGATCACCTGAGCCTAACAGGCTGTGAGCGTGCCACTGCACTCCAGCCTGGGTGACAGAATGAGACTCTGACTCAAAAACCAAAACGCACTGCAGCATCAGCCTGTTCAGGGATAGGCCTTCACGTGGTGACGCTATAGAGACAAACAGGTGACTCAGGACCATGAACTTGGGAGGAGGCGCTGGTGCTGGTGAGGGGTAGTCGTGTGTGTTCTCAGCCTGGTCCTGAGATGTGCATGTTTCTTTATTTTTTAAAAGCGTGTGGGCTGGGCCTAGTGGCTTAGCCTGTCATCCCAGCACTTTGGGAGACTGAGGCGAGTGAATTGCCTGAGCCCGCCGGTTTGAGACCAGCCCGGGCAACTTGGTGAGACCTTGTCTGTACAATAAATAAAAATTTAGCCGGGCGCGGTAGCGTGCACCTGTTGTTTCGGCTACTTGGGAGGATCGCTGGAGCCCAGCAGGTTGATGCTGGGTGGCATAAGCGTGCCACTGCAGTCCAGCCTGGGCGACAGAATGAGACTCCAACTCAAAAAAAAAAATGTGTGTTAGATAGACCCCTTTTGTGTTTATGATGAAGTTCACTAAAAAATACATGCAGTATAATAAAATGGAAGGAAGGACGGTGAAATGGGAGTGGTGACTAGAAACTTCTGAGGGCTTTGCTGAGGGTGGGTTTTTTTTGTAGTTTTTTTGTTTTGAGTCAAAGACTCACTCCATCGCCCAGGCTGGAGTGCAGTGGCATGCTCACAACCACCCTGGTGTTGACTTGCTGGGCTCTGGTGATCCTTTCGCCTCAGCCTTCCAAGTAACTGGAACTACAGGCCCATGCTATCACACCTGCCTGGTTTTTGATTTATTGTAGAGATGAGGTCTTGCTTAGTTGCCCAGGCTGGTCTCGAACCCACAGGCTTAGGCAGTCCACTCGCCTCGGCCTCCCAAAGTGCTGGGATGACAGGCTTGAGCCACTGCGCCCGGCCGAGGGCGGGTCTTTTGAGAGAGGGAAGGTACGAGGTGGTCCTTGTGCATGTGGCATCCGCTGTGACAAGGGTGCGGTGCCCGTGCAGGGTCGCCAGATTCGGTGCTGGAAGCATGAGGAAGCCCTCTTCTCACGATGCTGCTTTCCTGATGGAGCAGGAAGTGAGGGGCTGAACTGTGGGAAGTCAAGTGGCCGTGTGGCCTCTGGGAAGGGGTCCTGGGAGTACGGCTGTCCATACTGAGTCCTGAAACAGCCGCTTGTCAGGAGCAAAGCAGGTGGCAGGAGGGACGTGTGAGGGGCTTTGGGGAGAGGTCCGCACAGTCTTGGTCAAAAAGGACCCTGTAGGACTCGGATGTTAATTCAGAGGACACTAGGGAGCCACTGGTGGGTTTGGAGCAGAGGAGTGATCCAGTGAGATGGGGTCAGAGAAGAGGGAGTGACCAGCGTGGGCCCAGCATGGGCCCAGTGTGGGCCGTGGGAATGACTTGTCTTACTGCTGCCTGCCAGGGAGGACCCTTGGGTTCCTGGGTCCCGACGGCGTCACGCCAGAACCTTCTGGGTTTGCCCACAGCTGCTCCCTCCCCCAGGTGGTGGAGATTGTGAAGAAGCTGGAGTCTCGCCAGCGGGGCTGGGAGGAGGACGAGGACCCCGAGCGGAAGGGGGCCATCGTGTTCAACGCCACGTCCGAGTTCTGTCGCACCCTGGGCGAGATCCCCACCTACGGGCTGGCTGGCAACCGCGAGGAGCAGGAGGAGCTCATGGTGGGTCCCGGCAGTCCCACCTGCGCTTCCTGGCCTGCCCCGCCCTTGGCTGGGTGGGCCCACAGGGCTTCCGGGCTGCCCGGGCAGACCCTGGTTTTTTGCCCCCATTCCAGGACTTTGAACGGGACGAGGAGCGCTCAGCCAATGGTGGCTCTGAGTCGGATGGGGAGGAGAACATTGGCTGGAGCACAGTCAACCTGGACGAGGAGAAGCAGCAGCAGGACGTGAGCAGGCCCCGCCGCCGAGGGGGTGGGGCTTGGGCTGCAGCCAGGGTGCCTGGGCGGGTTACTCAGTGTCCCAGAGCCTCAGTCTCCTCATCTGTGGAATGGGCTCTGTAGACCTCCAGGGTTAGCTGAGGACTGGGCGGGGCATGTCTCACGGACCTGGCGCCTGGCAGGGGTGCCCAGTAGGGGGCGGGAAGAGCCCGTGTGGCCTCCTGACCGCCCCCGCCATATGCTGTCTCCAGTTCTCTGCCTCCTCCACCACCATCCTGGACGAGGAGCCCATCGTGAACAGGGGGCTGGCAGCGGCCCTTCTCCTGTGCCAGAACAAAGGTAGGAGCTCTAGGCGGCCGTGGCCTTGGCGGGGCCTGCGTGCCGTGGTGGGAAGGGGCTGTGGGTACCTGTAGCTGAGGCAGGTGCAGGCTGGGCCTCCTCTGGTCCCCTCTGCCGAGGCCATGAGGCAGCTGTCCCGGCCCTGGGCCGCTCTGTCCCTTCCCCCTGGCTCTAGGCAATCCCGGTGGCTCTGCCTTCAAGGCTTTGTGTCTCCTCCAGGAAGGCGTGAGGGAGTTGAAATCGCTCCAGCTGTGGCCCAGAGAGGCCCTGGTGTTGGGATCCCAGCTCTGCTGTGTGCTTGGCCAGTGGCCCTGGGCAAGGGGCTGGTTCGGAGTCTGCTTTCTTTGCCCACTTTGCCCACGGCGCGGTGTGAGGCCCCACTTGCCTACTGAGCATGGGGGTACCAGGCCACCTCCGCCTGCCCTGGAGCTGTGCCTCTCGGAGGGTCTGGGCACCTGGGATCTCACAGCCCCTCCGTCCCCAGGGCTGCTGGAGACCACCGTGCAGAAGGTGGCCCGGGTGAAGGCCCCCAACAAGTCCCTGCCCTCAGCCGTGTACTGCATCGAGGACAAGATGTGAGTGTGGCCGGGCTGTGGCGGGCCGGGGGGACTGTGCCAACTGGGGGACACAGCGGGTGCAGTGGCTCACCTGAAACCCCCTCTGTCTCGGGCAGGGCCATCGATGACAAGTACAGCCGGCGGGAGGAGTACCGGGGCTTCACCCAGGACTTCAAGGAGAAGGACGGCTACAAGCCCGATGTCAAGATTGAGTACGTGGACGAGACGGGCCGGAAGCTCACACCCAAGGAGGTGAGAGGGGCCAAGTGTGGGCAGGCGGTCTGAAACTGTCAAGGGGTGTGAGCCCTGGAGGCCGCGCGGTGTGGCCGGGGCCCGCCAAGTGTTGGAATCTCTGTGCCTCGGCTTCTGTCTCTTGGGCCCCTCACCGGCCTGGCAGGGACTCAGACAGGCGCTTGGTGCCTCTGCCCGGCTGCCACAGCTTGGGGCCCCTCGCTGGCTTCCCCTTGGGGCCACCATTCTGGCAGGCCGCGTCTGGGCCCTGCCAGTGCCAGCCGGTGGCCCTCGCAGGCTGCCAGCCGGCCCTCCTGCCCCCGCCCCAGCCTCCTGGGTTCACCTCCAGGCTCAGCACCCGCACACAGGCTCACTCCGGGTCCCAGCACCCTCATCAAAGCACACCCGCCACCCAGGCGTTTCCACGCCTCTTCTGGCCCCCTGGAGGGTGCCAGGGTCTGTGCCCACATCCCGGCCCCTTTCCACTGCCCCCCACGCCTAGCCCTGGCCTGGGGGAATCAACACCCCCCCACCCTGTTGGGGAGTTTCTGTGGGCCCAGTTCAGGCAGCCCTGGCCCCCAGCGTCCCTGCAGCTCCTGGCCCGTGCCTGTGTCCCCAGGCTTTCCGGCAACTGTCCCACCGCTTCCACGGGAAGGGCTCTGGCAAGATGAAGACTGAGCGGCGCATGAAGAAGCTGGACGAGGAGGCGGTGGGTGCCCTTGGGGACATGGGGGCTCTGTGCCTGCTGGCACTGGGGGTGGTGGGCGTGCTGGGTCTGCCCCCCCTGTGCTGACCATCCCCTCCCTGCAGCTCCTGAAAAAGATGAGCTCCAGCGACACGCCGCTGGGCACCGTGGCTTTGCTGCAGGAGAAGCAGAAGGCCCAAAAGACTCCGTACATCGTGCTCAGCGGCAGCGGCAAGAGCATGAATGCGTGAGTAGGCCCGGTGGGCAGGTGGGGCGGGGCCCAGGTGGTGGGGCCCCAGGTGAGATGGGGGCCCGAGTGGGTGTGTGCAGTCTCTCCAACCTCTCACCCCTTCTCTCTGCAGGAACACCATCACCAAGTGAAGCCGGCCTCCCTCGCCCCCCCCTTTAATATTAAATAAAGGTCCCTCCTTATTTTTTCCTCCCTGGTCGTGGTGCAGAGTCCAGGGTCAGGCCTGGGAGGAGGGGCAGGCTGTGCCCTCAGGTGTTGGGCTGCACACTCACAGTCAGCTGTGTGACCTCAGGCAAGTCACTAAACCTCTCTGAGCCTCAGTTCCACCATTTGTACAGTCAAGACACCTGTGCTTCATAGGACGATGTGTGAGGATTTGATGAGCTCATGCGTTCATTCATTCACCCACCCACTTATTCACCTGGAGTTCAGACATGAGCAAGGTGGGACAGATCCCAGGACTCATGTGGGGGGTGTCTGGCCCGCCGCTAGGTGAGATCTGCCTCAGATGACACAGATGACTACACGAGAGGAAGGGAGAGTATTGCCCGGATCCTCTGAGACATCCTCCATGTGACCCGGGGCCACGGGTTCCTTTTCGCCCCTTCCCCACCCCCAGCAGGTAGGAGGTTCTGGCTGTGGTCCTGCCTTTTCTGCAGGGAGGATCTCGAAGGAGTGGAAAGCTGCTTTTTAAGACTTGGTTACTTGGTCTCTCCCGGCCTCCAGGGCTGCACAGGTCACTGCCCTGGAACCTCTTCTGATCAAAGGCGAGGCAGCTGGTCTGGTAGGTCAGGGCCTGTGCTGTGCAGAGCAGAGGTGCCATCTCCCGCCCTGGCTCTTGTGGGCCCCCAGGTCTGTGAGTGGAGATTGGGCCTGGGCGTTGTCCTCAGCGCTGTGTCTTGCTCAGGTTGGGCCGGAGCGCACGGCCTGGGGAGGGCTGAGCCCAGGGCCTTCCACGAGACTCGCCCCATGTCCCGTGACACCAGGAAAGATGGGCTTCCTTGGCCGAGCTCTGAAGGAAGCTTGACCACACTGCTAAGGGACGCATGAAAGCCTTGAGTCGATGGAATGACAAGTGGCTGCCTTGGGAGTCAACACCAGCACCCTGTCCCGTGGACCCTCTGGGTGCGTTCCAGATGGGTCACAGAGTCTAAGATTTAAGAAAATGAAACCCAAAAAAGTCAGTCGAAGAAAATGGTGAACTTAAACATAATCTTGGGGAGGCCGGACGTGATGGCTCACACCTGTAATTCCAGCACTTTGGGAGGCAGAGGTGAGAGGATTGCCAGAGTCCAGGAGTTCAAGACCAGCTTGGGCAACTTGGCGAGAGTGCGACTCTACAATAGATCAAAAAATTAGCTGGCCATGGTCTTGCACGCCTGTAGTTCCAGCTATTTGGAAGGCTGGGGCAGAAGGATCACCTGAGCCCAGCAGGTCGAGGCTGCGGTGACTGTGAACATGCCTACTGCACTCCAGCCTGGGCAACAGAGTGAGACTCCAACTCCAAAAAAAAAAAGTCTTGGGGAGGCTGGACGCAGTGACTCACAGCTATAATCCCAGCACTTTGAGAGGCTGAGGTGGGAGGATTGCTTGATCCCAGGAGTTCATGACCAGTCTGGGCAACATAGTGAGATCTTGTCTCTACAAAAAAATAAAATATATATAGAGAGAGACTTAGTTGAGGTGAGAAAAGTATGCAAGGGGCAAACCCATGTGCCTTAAACAGCATCTGATGATGTCATTTCCGAAGGCAAAAGCCTCAGAGCCAAGTCCAGGCACCACGCTTTGGGCTCTCCAAACCCCCCCTTTCCGATTTTATTTTCGCTTTGCTACTTCCTCAGGAGGGGTGCCTTGGGGTGCACCAGGGGCCTAGGATGTGGGAGGTGCTTCCATGTGGCCGGGCAGTCCGGTGTCCCTGGAGTGGAGCACTGGCCCTGGCCTTGTCAAAGATCATGGCCCTCTGTGAGGCCGCAACCCTCAGTCAGCATAAACCATCAAGGCCTGGTCCAGAGCCTGGGTGGGCCCGGGTTACTGCCTAAATTTTTGGCCTTGATGGGCCGACCAAAGTGTGAACCAGGAAACGGAATGGCCTTCCAAAGACTCCCTGAGGGGCCTCCTGCAGGAAGCCTCCCGGCTGGCACCATCTACCTGCTTCCTTTGCATCTAGGGCCTCTTGAGGGGCTTGCTCTCCGTCCTGCGCGCCCACGTCCCTAGGCTGTGCCCTGCCCACGTGCGCAGCGCTAGGAGAGGTCTGAGACCACCAAGTCTTCTGAAGGCCTGAGCCCCCAGGGCAGGCAGAAGCCAAGGCGGGCTGCGTCCCAGCTTTGCTGCTCAGTTAGGCAACACCAACATTGTCCTCACCCTCAGGTGCTTGGGAGCAGTGATGACTTGAAGGCTGGCCCGAGGGTCTATGAGCCCCTGGCCCAGGCCCAGGGGGAGCCGGGCTGGTGGAACTCGGAGGGGAAGGGCCTTTTCCTTTACTAGTCTGCCTCACGAGCTGACATCTTTCACCAGCTAGCTAACCTCACTTACTAGCTGTCTGACCTTACAAGCTGCTTGACGTTTATTAGCTGTCTACATTATTTACTAACTGTCTGACCTCACTCGCTGTCTGAACTCACTAGTCATCTGATCCCATTGACTACCTGTCTGACCTCAGACATGTTCACCACCAAGCCTCGTGTTCTCATCTGCAAAACAAGGAGCTTCTCGGCCTGCCACAAGTCACAGTTGGGGCGGCTGTTCATCCTTCATGGCATCAAATGTTTACTGAGCTTCCTCCAGCGGCGGCTGAGAACACAGCGGGGCAGGCCACGCGGACTGGCTGGGCCCGTGGGCTTGGGCCCGTGGGCTTGGGCCCGACACGTAAGCAGCCACTGCACGAGGGTGCAGGCGTGAACGGGGCGAGGGGCACAGCCCTGCCCAGCCCTCCACGTGGCCTCTGCACTCCTGCCAACTCAGCCCTCTGGGAGGCTCTCACGTGAGTGGTCTTCCTCCTCGCCTAGAGCTTCTCGCTCCAGCTGTGCCCATGCCCTGCCCAGGCCCCCTGGGCCAGATCCCAGTCTGAAGGTCCCCTTGTCAGCTCCCAGCCTGTGGCTGGTTCCCTCATGGTGGGATGAGGTCTCCCACAGGACCAGCAGCCTGTCCCCACCCGCCCCAGGCAGGGCCCTGCCTCTGACTGCAATTCACAGACACTCCCTGGGGCCCAGCCAGGCCCTGCCCACACAGGCACCCTGTGCCATGGGAGACGGGCGCCCTCTGGACGCAGGCCCTTGGGAGCACAGCCTGGTGGGTTGAATTTGCACTTATTTACCATGAAGTGTGGTGCCAAGCCCACAATTGCCCCCGGACCTTGCTCTGTGGCCTGTGTTCCACAGCTGGTCCTGTCATTGGCCCTGGGCATCCCCAAGGGCAGACCGGGGGCTGCTGAAGGTGACTGCCAGGTGAGGGCTTGGCCACACCGGTGTCAGGGTTTCTGGGGATCACTGTCTTGAGCAGGAGGGACAGGCTGGTCCCCAGAGGAGAGCAGGGCTCACTGGCTGCAGTGGAGAGTTCCGCCCGGTGGCGGTGTGGGTGGGCCGAGGACTCTGGCAAGGCAGACGTTCCCCAAAAGATTTTCCACAACTTTGATACAATTTAAAGCCCAAAGGAAAAGTTGCAAGACCCATACAGAAATTCCCCACCACCGAACCATTTGAGAATAAGCTTCTTATTATGGCATGGTTCCCCACTGCCCTAAGTAAACTATGTGTTTCCTATAAACAATGTGGGACTTTCTCCTGCATGGCCTAATACCACCAAGGAAATCGGAGAAATTACCACGAGTGCATCTCCTCCATCTTATTTTAGTTCCCAGTGGTCCTGATGTCATGACCAGCCAGGCATGGTGGCTCATGCCTGTAATCCTAGCTCTTTGGGAGGCTGAGACCAGCCTGGGCAACATAGCAAAACCTTATTGCTACAAAAAGATAAAAAAATTAACTGAACGTGGTGGCGCATGCCTGTTGTCCCATCTACTTTGGAGGCTGAGTTGGAAGAATCACCTGAGCCCAGGAGATCGAGACTGTGATTGTGCCACTGCAATAAACAAAAAAAAAGGAGCCAGGCTCGGTGGCTCAGCCTGTAATCCCGTGCCTTTGGGAGGCTGAGGTGAGTGGATTGCCTGAGCCCACGGGTTTGAGACCCGCCTGGGCAACTTAGCGAGACCTCATCTCTACAGTAAATCAAAATGAGCCAGGCGTGGTAGTGTGCACCTGGAGTTCCAGCTACTTGGAAGGCTGAGGCGGAAGGATCGCCGGAGCCCAGCAGGTCGAGGCTGCGGAGGTCTGGAGTGGCCACTGCACTCCAGTCTGAGCGACAGAGTGAGATTCCAACTCAAAAAAAAAAAAAAAAAAACATCAAAAAAAGAAATAAGAAAAGTAGAACATATAGCAAACAGGGAAAACATGATATATATTAATGTAACTATATCAATATTCACTTATTTTTTTGAGTTGGAGTCTCACTCTGTCACCCAGGCTGGAGGGCAGTGGAACGCTCACAACCACCGCAGCCTTGACCTGCTGGACTCAGGTGATTCTTCTGCCTCAGCCTTCCAAGTAGCTGGAACTACAGGCATGCACCACCACACCCAGCTAATTTTTGATTTATTGTAGAGATGAGTTCTCACCAAGTGGCCCAGGCTAGGCTCGAACCCCTGGCAATACTCAAATATTAATACACTGATTTGAAAAAAGACATTTTGGGGGAGAAGAGGAGGGAGAGGTAGGGGAAAATAAGTTAATTTAAAAAAATTCCGGCGCTAATCGGGGAAGTTTGAACACTGGGTATTAGGTGACACAAGGAATTAATATTGTGGGTATGATACTTGCATGGTGGTCCTATTTCTTTCTTTTTCTTTCGAGTTGGAGTCTCACTCTGTCGCCCAGACTGGAGTGCAGGGGCACGCTCCTGGCCACCACAGCCTTGACCTGCTGGACTCCGGCGATCCTTCTGCCTCAGCCTTCCAAGTAGCCAGAACTACAGGCGTGTGCTACCACGCCCAGCTAGTTTTTGATTTATTGTAGAGATGAGGGCTCGCTGAGTTGCCCAGACGGGTCTCGAACCCGCAGGCTCAGGCAATCCGCTCGCCTCGGCCTCCCAAAGTGCTGGTATGATAGGCTGAGCCATCGAGCCCGGGTGGTGGTCCTATTTCTAAAAGTCCTCATCTGGAGGCACTGCGCCTGGCCTGGAGCCTGAACTTCAAATAGAAGCCAGTGGCTCGAGGTGAACACGGGGTGGGGCATCCAGGGTGCTCCTACGTCGCCCTATTTGTACCCTCAATTCCCAGGGGAAACCTGAGGGCACAGGAATGATGTGATGCTCCCAGAGCTCAGCACACAGAATAAAATAATTTAAAAAATGAACAAGGCAGTAGCTCACGCCTATAATTCCAGCACTTTGGGAGGTCGAGGTGAGAGAATTGCCTGAGCCCACAGATTTGAGAACAGCCTGGGCAACTTGGTGTGAGACCTCGTCTCTACAATAAATCAAAAAATTAGCCCACCATGGTGGCGTGTGCCTGTAGTTCCAGCTACTTGGAAGGCTGAGGCGGAAGGATCACCCGAGCCCAGCAGGTCAAGGCTGCGGTGACCAGGAGCGTGCCACTCCAGCCTGGGTGACAGAGTGAGACTCTGACTCAAAAAAATAAAAGAATGAACAACAGGGAGTGAAAAAAGAAAAAAAGAAACATACCGGGGGTGGAGGTGAGGATGTATGAGACAGGAGTAACGACTGGGTGATGGGGGAGAGGACTCCTTCCAGTCTATCTACTTTTGAGTGTTTGAAAGTTTCCATGATAAAACTTGGTTTCAAAAGAGAGAGCAAAGCCATGCTGGCTTAGCAACAAAAGTATACATATGTTTAGCCAAAGACATGAACAAGAACGTTCATAATGGCGCTATTTATAACAGTTCCAAACTGGAAACAACTTAAATGTTCATCAACAAGAGAGAGAATAAATAGCCTGGCGTGGTGGCACATGCCTATAGTCCCAGTTATTGGGAGTCTGAGGCAGGAGGACCACTGGAACCCAGGCTGTAGTGTGGGATGATCACACCTGTGAATAGCCACTTAGTCCGCTTGGCTGACAAAGTGAGACACTGTCTCTAAAAATAAAAACAAATAAAAAGACAAATAAGGCCAGGCACGGTGGCTCAGCCTATAATCCTAGCACTTTGGGAGACCGAGGCAAGAGGATTGTCTGAGTCTGGGTGTTGGAGACCAGCCTGGGCAACTTGGTGAGACCTTGTCTCTACAATAAATCAAAAAATTAGCCTGGCGTGGTGGCGTGTGCCTGTAGTTCCAGCTACTTGAAAGGCTGAGGGGGAAGGATCACCTGAGCCCAGTAGGTGGAGGTCATGACTATGCTATTGCAGCCTGGGTGACAGAGTGAGACTCTGACTCAAACAAACAAACAACAAAAAAAGTCAGATAGAAAATTGTCCACAATCTGCTTCCATTAAATACAAAAACAGGCGAAATCAAGCTATTCTTTTACAAGTCAGGACAGTAGTTTGGGGAAATAGTGAAAAACTCCAAAAGGAGGCTTCTGGGGGCTGTTTTACCGTGTGTGTGTGTGTGTGTGTGTGTGTGTGTGTGTGTGTGTGTGTGTTGGAGTCTTACTCTGTTGTCCAGGCTGAGATGCAGTAGCATGCTCACGGCCACCACACCTCAACCTGTTGGGCTCAGACTCCTGAGTAGCTGGAACCACAGGTGCTCACCACCGTGCCCAGATAATTTTTGATTGATTGTAGAGACAAGGTCTGACCAAGTTGCCCAGGTGGTCTCAAACCCCTGGAATCAGGTGATCCTCTCACCTCTGACTCCCAAAGTGCTAGGATGACAGGTGTGAGTCACCACACCCAGCCGTTTTACCTCTTGATCTGGGTGCTAGATACATGTTTGCTGACTTTGTGAAAATATATTGAGCTGTGTACTTAATATTAGTACACATTCTTGTATCAATAGTCACCCCCCCAAAATTAAAGATCTTTTTTTTTCTTCTTTTGTTTCCTTTTTTTTCTGAGGCAGGGTCTCACTCTGTTGCCCAGGTTGGAGTGCTGTGGCAAGATCACGATTCACCACAGCCTTGACCTCCTGGGCTCCAGTGATCCTCTCAACTCAGCCTTCCAAGTAACTGGAAATACAGGCATGCACTACCACGCTGGGCTAATTTGTGACCTTTAAGCTTAGAGAAGAGGAAGGACATGTTATCACAGATTCAGAAAGAATCAAAGTGATCACAAGAGAATGTTTTGAGAAAAAGCATAACCAATTGGGAAATTCAGAGGACACAGATAATTTCCTAGGATAATATAAAATATCAAAGACTGACCCTGGAAAAATTAGATTTCATGAATAGCCCAATTACCAAATAAGAGATTGAAAGATTACTAAAGATGGTAAAACCAGAAGGCATCAGGCTCCTTGTTACAAACATGTGCCAGAATCAGAAATGTCAGCTCTGTTTTTATGATTGTAAATTGCCTTGCTAGCTAAATTTGTTAGGCTAACATAATTGCCATTACTGATAATATTATTTTATAAGGACCAGGCGTGGTGGCTCATGCCTGTAATCCCAGCACTTTGGGAGGTGGAGGCGAGAGGATTGTCTGAGATCAGGGTTTCGAGACCAACCTGAGCAACATGGCGAGACCTCATCTCTACAATAAATAAAAAAATTAGGCAGGGCATGGTGGTGCATGCCTGTAGTTCCAGCTACTTGGAAGGCTGAGGCGGGAGGTTTGCTTGAGCCTAGCAGGTCGCGGCTGCGGTGGCTGTCGGCGTGCCACCACCCTCCAGCCTGGGCAACAGAGTGAGACTCTGACTCAAAAAAAAAAAAAAAAAGTTATTTTATAAGCTAGTTCTTATGTTCCAAGAAGTTTGCCTTTTTCTCTTATGAAATAAATGCTGAGTTCATGTTAATATATACCAAGGTTTGTTTTTAAATAATTGCATAAGTAACGAAAATGGTTACCATGAAAATGAACAAACGTTCATACCGTCTTCCTATGTGACTCATTGATGGTGTGAAAAACTAGTAAAACACTCGCTAGTCCTGCGTTCTCCTTTCTCTCTTCTTTAAGAATCCATCATTTCCCAAACCTGTAATTTGCTGTTTTCCCACTACCGTAGCTTCTGATAAAGAGCTACCATTAGGCTGGGTGTGGTGGCTCACACCTGTAATCCCAGCACTTTGGGAGGCAGAAGCGAGAGGATTTACTGAGCCCAGGGGTTCGAGACCAGCCTGAGCAACTTGGAGATCTTGTCTCTACAATAAATCAAAAAATTAGTCAGGTGTAATGGCATGTGCCTGTGGTTCCAGCTACTTGGAAGGCTGAGGCGGAAAAATCGCCTGAGCCCAGCAGGTCGAGGCTGTGGTGGCTGTGAGCGTGCCACTGCACTCCAGCCTGGGAGACAGAGTGAGACTCCAATTTAAAAAAAAACAAAAACAAACTACTCTTATTTTTCCAAATCTAAACACAATGAAAGGCATTAAGCCCAGATGGTTCTATTTTACTTTAGATAGTAGATCATTCAAATGCTATTTAAACTATTCTAGGCCAAAGAAAGAGAAGGTAAGTTCTTTAATATATGTTACGATGCTCATAAAACACTAATAACCAAATATAATAAGGATACTACAAAATTAATTTTGCTTATGAACTAGGTACCAACTCTAAATAAAATACCAAATTGCTGCCGGGCGCGGTGGCTCAAGTCTGTAACTCCAGCACTTTGCAAGGCCAAGATAAGAGGACTGCCTGAGCCCATGGGTTTGAGACCAGCCTGGGCAACTTGGCAAGACCTCGCCTCCACAATAAATAAAAAAATTAGCTGGGCGTGGTGACGTGCGCCTGTAGTTTAGGCACTTTGAAGGGTGAGGTGGAAGGATCACCTGAGCCCAGCAGGTCGAGGCTGCTGTGGCCATGAGCGTGCCATTGCACTCCAGCCTGGGCAACAGTGAGACTCCAACTCAAAAAAACAAAAAACAAAGAAACAAACCGAATTGAATCTAGCAATGAACCAAAAGAATAGACCACGAGGTTTACTCCAGAAATGTAAGGATGATTGTCAGTAGGAAATCTAATAGATAAAATTCATTACAAACTACACAAATAAGAAAATCTACACAATTATATCTATTATTATTATGCTATTATTATGCTGTGTTTTGAGTCAGGGTCTCATTCTGTCGCCCAGGCTGGAGTGCACTGACAGGATCACGGGTCACTGCAGCCTTGACTTGGGCTCAAACAATCCTCTGTCCTCAACCTCACGAGTAGCTGGGACTACAGGCATGGGTCACCATGCCTGCCTAATTTTTTAAACTTTTTTGTAGAGACAAGGCCTCACTATGTTGCCCAGGCTGGTCTTGAACTCCTGTGCTCAAGCAATCCTCCTACCTCGGCCTCCCAAAGTGCTGGGGTTACAAGCGTGAGCATGGTGGTGCACGCCTGTAGTTCCAGTTACTCAGGAGGCTGAGGTGGGAGGATTGCCTGGACCTAGGAGGGGGCTGTGGTGAGCCATGATTGTGCCACTGCATTCCAGCCTGGGTGACAGAGTGAGACCCGACTAAAAAAAATTTTTTTTTTAAAAAGCAGTAGTCCAAGGAGGTCCCAGGGGATAGGACCCCTTCAGAGACTGCAGTTTCAGGTCTCCCCTCTCTGCCCACCCTCAAGGTCCTGCACCCTCCACCCCCGACTCCTCAGAGGACAACCACAGGGCCAGTTCACCCTTGACTGGAGCAGGTTTTCTGGAGGGGACAAACACAGCCGCGTGTACTGCCGTGTGAGTCCCCTGCCCCTCAATTTGGGGACTTCCAACTGATAGCGGGCCAGGCAGGTCCGCACCACACCATCCTCCAAACACTTACCAGTCACCTACCCCGCATTGCAAATGC
Organism: Carlito syrichta; assembly: GCF_000164805.1. Lineage (NCBI taxonomy): Eukaryota > Metazoa > Chordata > Mammalia > Primates > Tarsiidae > Carlito > Carlito syrichta. Next base: position 96,554 of record NW_007248974.1, read on the forward strand.
GAGAGAGGAGGGCCGGGCGGTCCCAGACATTTCTGACACGTCTGGATGCGTGAGTTCCCATTTGGAGACGTGGAACTCCTGTTACCAGCGGCCTTTCCAAGTGCCAGCTGCTGTCAGGGCAAGGTGCACACTTGCTGGTTGGCATGCTTATGGTGACCCCTGCTGATAGCTTCTGTAAATGTCAGCTGGATACACAGCCAGACACTGCCTGTCAACGCCACAGTTGGAAACACACTGGGTTATTAACAGAAGGAGGAATCCAATCATACAAGAATCATTAGAACAAAGTGATACCCAATATTGCGTCCCAAAATAACCTAGGTGAGCTCGAAGCTGCTTACATTATTCAGAGTAATCAACTAGATATTGATGTTTGAATTTTATTTTAAAAAGTTTTTGCCAGGCACTGTGACTCACGCCTGTAATCTCAGCCCTTTGGGAGGCCAAGATCAGAGAACCTGCCTGAGCCCACGGGTTCAAGACCAGCCCGGGCAATTTGGTGAGACCTCATCTCTACAATAAATAAAAAAATTAGCCGGTCCTGGTGGCATTCACCTGTAGGACCGGCTACTTGGAAGGCTGAGGTGCAAGGATTGCGAGAGGCCAGCAGGTCGATGCTGGGGTGGCCATGAGTGTGCCACTGCCCTCCAGCCTGGGCGACGGAGTGAGACTCTAACTCAAAAAAAAAAAAAAAAAAATTTAGAGACCATGTCTTGCTAAGTTGCCCAGGCTGACCTTGAATTCCTGTGCTCAAGTGATCTTCCCACCTCAGCCTCTTTAATAGCTGGGAATACAGGCTCATGCCACCACATCTGGCTAAAATGTTTATTTTTGAATGGAGGTCTCACTCTGTCACCCAGGCTAGAGTGCAGTGGCATAATCATGGCTCACTGCAGCCTCAAACTCCTGAGTTTAATTGATTCTTCCCTGCCTCAGCCTCCGAAGTAGCTGGGACTACAGCACACACCGCCAATTTGGCTATTTTCTTTTTTTCTTTTTGAGTTGGGCTCTTGCTCTATTGTCCAGGTTGGAGTGCAGTGGCATGACCAGAGCTCACTGCAGCCTCAAACTTCTGGGCTCAGGGATCTTTCTTCCTCAGCCTCCTGAATAGCTGGGACTACAGGCACATGCCACCATGCCTGGCTAATCTTTTTTTTTTTTTTTGTAGAGATGAGGCCTTGCTATGTTGCTCAGGCTAGTCCCAAACTCATGGGCTCAAGCAATCCTCCTGCCTCAGCCACCTAAAGTGCCAGAATTACAGGCATGGGCCACCATGCTCATAAAATATTTGGATATAATAATTTATGGGCCAAAAATAAACCATGATGGAAATTATAAAATATTCAAAATTAAACTATAGCTACAATACTAAATACTTCACACCTATCAGAATGGCTACTATCAAGACAAAAAAACCAAAAGCAGGAAATGGCAACTGTTGGCAAAGATATGGAGAAATTAGAATCCTCATGCACTGTTGGTGGGAATGTAAAATAATGCAGCTGCTTTGGGAAACAGTATGATGGCTCCTCAAAAATTTAAAAATAGCCGGGCTCGGTGGCTCAGCCTGTAATCCCGCGCCTTGGGAGGCTGAGGTGAGT
>NW_007248974.1:98621-114697 GCF_000164805.1 Carlito syrichta
AAAAAAAAAAAAAATTTAAAAATAGAATTACTGTGTGATCAGCAATTCCACTTCTGGGTACATATCCAAAAGGACTGAAAGCAGGGACTGGAGGAGGGGTCTGTACACCCATGTTTTCACCAGCATTACTCACAGTGGCTGAAGGCGAGAGCAACCCAAATGCTTACAAATGGATGCACAGATAAAGTGTGGTATGTACGGAAAGTGAGTCATTCAGCCTTCAAAAGAAAGTGGCCAGGCGTGATGGCTTGAGCCTGTCATCCCAGCACTTTGGGAGGCAGAGGTGAGAGGACTGCCTAGGCCCAGGTGTTCAAGACCAACCTGGGCAACTTGATGAGATCTCGTCTCTACAATAAATCAAAAAATAATTAGCTGGGCATGGTGGCGCACACCTGTAGTTCCAGCTTCTTGGAAGGTTGAGGCGGAAGGATCGCCTGGGCCCAGCAGGTCGAGGCTGTGGTGGCCGTGAGCGTGCCACTGACTCCAGCCTGGGCAATGGAGTGAGACTCGAACTCAAAAAAAGAAAAGAAAAAAGAGAGGGAATTTTGACATACGAGTACATGACAGCATGGATAAACCTTGAGGGCATTATGCTCAGTGAAATAAGCCAGTTGCAAAAAGACAAAAGCCATAGGATTCCGTTTATAAGAGATAACTCAGAAAGAGAAAGCAGGATGGGGGTGATAGGATAGAGGAGGGGGTGCCAGAACGGGGAAGGGGCAAGTGAAAAAGTTCTGGTGATCGATTGCATAACAGTGTGAATATACTTACACTACTGAACTGCACACTTCAAAAAGCTTGTGTATTTTAGCACAGTTTAAAAAACCCACTAAACTCACTAGATACTAATAAACTCCCGCTGGATACAAATAGAGCTGCAATCAAGGGGGACTTTCAGCATTTTCACCTTCCAAGCTAAGACTGCTCACAGACTACCCGGTAATCACAGAGGGAAAACAATACTTTACAGGGAAACAATCCAGAAGCCACCTCCCAAATGAGATGATAAACATCAGCATCAGCAGGGTGGGGTAGCTCAAGCCTGTCGTCCCAGCACTTTGGGAGGCCGAGGTGAGTGGATTGCCTGAGCCCGTGGGTTCGAGACCCGCCTGGGCGAACTTGGCGAGACTTCATCTCTACAATAAAAATAAAAATTAACCGGGCAGGGTGGTGCACGCCTGTAGTTCCGGTTACTTGGAAGGCTGAGGTGGAAGGATTGCTGGAGCCCAGCAGGTCGATGCTGGGGTGGCCGTGAGTGTGCTGCTGCACTCCAACCTGGGCGACGGAGTGAGATTTCAACTCAAAAAGAAAAAAATTAGCATCACCAACTGTCAGCCACCCTGTCGTGGTATGCCTCTGAATATGCCAGGAGAATGTATCATCTCTATGCTGTCTGTACTCAGATTATTGAGCCCGAATCTAAGCATACGAAAACAATCACACAGTTCCAACATGAGACACTGTTGTAAGCTAACTGGCTTGAATTCATCAATAAAATCAAGTTTATGGACCAAAAAAAAAGTCTGTTCTAAATTGAAAGTGGCTAAAGAGATGTAACAAATGAAAATAAAAACTGGCTGGGCGCGGTGGTTCCCGCCTGCAATCCTGGCACTTTGGGAGGCTGAGCCAAGGTTTTGAGACCAGCTGGGGCAACTTGGCGAGACCTGGTCTCTACAATAAATTTAAAAAGAAAAATAGAGCTGGGCTCGGTGGCTCAGCCTGTCATCCCGCGCCTTTGGGAGGCTGAGGTGAGTGGACTGCCTGAGCCCACGGGTTCGAGACTGCCTGGGCAGGGAGACCTCATCTCTACAATAAATCAAAAAATCAGCCGGGAGTGGTAGCGCATGCCAGTAATTCCAGCTACTTGGAAGGCTGAGGCAGAAGGATCGCCAGAGCCCAGCAGACGAGGCTGCGGTGGCCAGGAGCGGCCACGGCACTCCAGTCTGGGTGACCGAGTGAGACTCCAACTCAAAAAAAAAAAAAGAAAAATAGAAAACAAAAATTAACCGGGTGTGGTGTTGCGCGCCTGTGGCTCCAGCTACATGGAAGGCTGAGGCAGAAAGATCACCTGAGCCCAGCAGGTCGAGGCTGCAGTGGTCATAAGCGTGCCACTGCATTCCAGCCTGGGCGACAAAGTGAGACTCTGACTCAAAAACAAAAACAAAAACTGTGCGTGAGTAGAGAAATTAAATGTGGCAAATGTTATAAAGTAGTGACCCTTCCAACTTTTCTCTAGGTTTAACCATTTTCAAAATAGTTTGGGGTGGGAAGAAGGTAAAGCTGAGAATTAATGATCTAACCATCCAACCAAAAAAGTTAGAAAAAGACCAAATAATAAACTGAAAAGGGGTATGAGTAATGGAAAATATGGCAAGAGTAGAAATTAATGAAATTTTAAAAGTTACCCACGAGCCGGGCTCGGTGGCTCAGCCTGCAATCCCGCGCCTTTGGGAGGCTGAGGTGAGTGGATTGCCTGAGCCCGTGGGTTCGAGACCCGCCTGGGCAGTGAGACCTCATCTCTACAATAAAATTAAAAAATCAGCCGGGCATGGTAGCGCATGCCTGTAATTCCAGCTACTCGGAAGGCTGAGGCAGAAGGATCGCCAGTGCCCAGCAGCTCGATGCTGAGGTGGCCATGAGAATGCCACTGCACTCCAACCTGGGCAGCGGAGAGACGCCAACTGAAAAAAAAAAATAGGGCCAGCCGGGCTCAGTGGCTCAGCTCATAATCCCAGTGCTTTGGGAGGCTGAGGTGAGTGGATTGCCTGAGCCCACGGGTTCAAGACCCGCCTGGGCAACTTGGTGAGACCTCATCTCTACAATAAATCAAAAAATTAGCCGGGCGTAGTAGCGCACGCCTGTAGTTCCAGCTACTCGGAAGGCTGAGGCGGAAGGATCGCCGGAGCCCAGCAGGTCGAGGCTGCGGTGGCCGGAAGTGGCCACTGCACTCTAGTCTGGGCGACAGAGTGAGACTCCAACTAAAAAAAAAAAAAATATGGCCAGGCACAGTGACTCTCACTTATAATCCCAGCACTTTGGGAGGGCAGAAGTGAGAGGATTGTCTGAGCCCAGGTGTTTAAGGCCAGCCTGAGCAACTTGGTGAGACCTCATCTCTACAATAAATCAAAAAATTAGCCGGGCGTAGTAGCGCACGCCTGTAGTTCCAGCTACTCGGAAGGCTGAGGCGGAAGGATCGCCGGAGCCCAGCAGGTCGAGGCTGCGGTGGCCGGAAGTGGCCACTGCACTCTAGTCTGGGCGACAGAGTGAGACTCCAACTAAAAAAAAAAAAAATATGGCCAGGCACAGTGACTCTCACTTATAATCCCAGCACTTTGGGAGGGCAGAAGTGAGAGGATTGTCTGAGCCCAGGTGTTTAAGGCCAGCCTGAGCAACTTGGTGAGACCTCATCTCTACAATAAATCAAAAAATTAGCCGGGCGTAGTAGCGCACGCCTGTAGTTCCAGCTACTCGGAAGGCTGAGGCGGAAGGATCGCCGGAGCCCAGCAGGTCGAGGCTGCGGTGGCCGGAAGTGGCCACTGCACTCTAGTCTGGGCGACAGAGTGAGACTCCAACTAAAAAAAAAAAAAATATGGCCAGGCACAGTGACTCTCACTTATAATCCCAGCACTTTGGGAGGGCAGAAGTGAGAGGATTGTCTGAGCCCAGGTGTTTAAGGCCAGCCTGAGCAACTTGGTGAGACCTCATCTCTACAATAAATCAAAAAATTAGCCGGGCGTAGTAGCGCACGCCTGTAGTTCCAGCTACTCGGAAGGCTGAGGCGGAAGGATCGCCGGAGCCCAGCAGGTCGAGGCTGCGGTGGCCGGAAGTGGCCACTGCACTCTAGTCTGGGCGACAGAGTGAGACTCCAACTAAAAAAAAAAAAAATATGGCCAGGCACAGTGACTCTCACTTATAATCCCAGCACTTTGGGAGGGCAGAAGTGAGAGGATTGTCTGAGCCCAGGTGTTTAAGGCCAGCCTGAGCAACTTGGTGAGACCTCATCTCTACAATAAATCAAAAAATTAGCCGGGCGTAGTAGCGCACGCCTGTAGTTCCAGCTACTCGGAAGGCTGAGGCGGAAGGATCGCCGGAGCCCAGCAGGTCGAGGCTGCGGTGGCCGGAAGTGGCCACTGCACTCTAGTCTGGGCGACAGAGTGAGACTCCAACTAAAAAAAAAAAAAATATGGCCAGGCACAGTGACTCTCACTTATAATCCCAGCACTTTGGGAGGGCAGAAGTGAGAGGATTGTCTGAGCCCATGGGTTCGAGACCAGCCTGGGCAGCTTGATGAGACCTCATCTCTACAATAAATTAAAAAATTAGCTAGGTGTGGTGGCACATGCCTGTAGTTCCAGCTACTTGGAAGGTTGAAGTGGAAGGATCACCTGAGCTCAGCAGGCCAAGGCTGTGGTGGCTGTGAGCATGCCACTGCACTCTAGTCTGTGCAACAGTGTGAGACTTCAACTCAAAACATATATAAATAAATAAAAATAAAAATATATAACTGACTCAAGAATAGGAAACCTGAGTAGTTTACTAATAACCTAGTTTAAAACCTACCCACCTCCTGCTCCAAAATGCTGGGTGTGGTCGGTTTTACAGTACATTTCACCAAAAATTTTAGAAAGTTTAAATTCCAATTTTTTGTTTAGAGTCAGAGTCTCATTCTACCACCCAGGCTGGAATACAGTGGCACAGCTCACTGTAGTCTCGATTTGCTGGGCTCAGGTGAGCCTTGGAGCTCAGGTGATCCTCTGCCTCAGCCTTCCAAGCAGCTAGGACTATAGGCACGCACCACCACGCCCAGCTAATTTTTTTTTTTTCTGAGTTGGAGTCTCACTCTGTCGCCCAGGTTGGAGTCCAGTGGTATGCTCATGGCCACTGCAGCCTCAATCTGCTGGGCTCAGGTGATCCTTCTGCCTTAGTCTTCCAAGTAGCTGGTACTACAGGTGTGCACTATCACATCTGACTAATTTTTAAATTTATTGTAGAGATGAGGCCTCACCAAGTTGCCCAGGCTGGTCTCAAACTCCTGAGCTCTGGCAATTCTCTCATCACAGCCTCCCAAAGTGCTGGGATTACAGGTGTGAGCCACCGTGCCTGGCCTAAAATTCCAATCTTATACAAACCCTTACCATGAACATAAAGAGAACATTCTCCAACTCCTTTCACAAGGTTGGAATATAACCTTGGTAGACAAGGGCAGTATAGGAAAGGAAAAGCTTGCACCACTTCTTAGGAACATGGATGCCAAAATCCCCCCAAAATGTCAAAAAACCAAATCCAGCAATATGATGAAAAATACATCAGGTTTTATCCCAGGGATGAAGGATGTCTTAACATGAGAAAGTGCCCCGTTATTTTACCACATGTGCAGATTAAAGGAACCAAACCACACAGTTAGCGGGGATTACCATTTGTGACCCTTGGTACGGGCTGGGTAACAGAGGAAGAAAAGCGTGCTGGGGCTCATGTGGACACCGGAAATGGCATTGGAAATGACCTGGCTGTAAAACTTGGTCCTAAAGTGACAGAGGCATAGAGTCTGAAGGGTCGTTAAGTCTCAAATGTAACTGCGAGAGGGGCAAGTGGGCAACCAGCCACGTGGAGGGGCCATGGCATCAGGAAAAAGGGCTCTCAGAACTCAGCTCACTCTGGAAGATCTATGCGTATGTGGTTGGAGCCCGCCACTCAGTTGGGAGATCAGCCGTAGAATCTAGCTTCAGAGAATGTCAAAGGAAAGACATCTATAGAATACAAGGGCTCTGCCTCCACCAGGACTTTTTAAAAAATTTATTTATTTTTACTTTGCTTTGTTTAGAGATGGGAGTCTCACTATGTTGCCCAGCCTGGTCTCGAACTCCTGGCCTCAAGTGATCCTCCCATCTCGGCCTCCCTGTATGCTGGGATTACAGCGTGAACCACTGCACCCAGCCAAGGATTGTTAGCTACAGTTCAGAAGCTAACTGGCTGATAAGGGATAAAGAACTGGAGATTAGGGAGGGAGGAAGATGATATTAGGTAGATCACAGAATCACTGAGAGAGCTGGAAAAAAAGTAAGACCAAGCTCATAGATACAATGCCAAAAAAACTTGAGAAGCTAGAAACAAAGAAAGAAATGGAAGGAAAACTCTAGTAAGGCAGACAGACCTCTTGCAAAGTGAGCCAAACAAAAGACAATACACAGGATACAGGGCAGGTTTGCTGGTTTCATCTGCCCTCACCCCTTGCCCTGCTTTTTCTGGCAACATAATCTTTATTCCTTAGGAAATACACATCATATGAATCAGGTGTGGCTCGCCCTGCTTCCCCGCAATCCTCCATACTTAACCCCTATCTCCCCACTGCCACAGTGATCACTCAAGACCTGAGCAAGCCGGGCTCGGTGGCTCAGCCTGTAATCCCGCGCCTTTGGGAGGCTGAGGTGAGTGGATTGCCTGAGCCCACGGGTTCGAGACCCGCCTGGGCAGCGAGACCTCATCTCTACAATAAATCAAAAAATCAGCCGGGCGTGGTAGCGCACGCCTGTAGTTCCGGCTACTTGGAAGGCTGAGGCGGAAGGATCGCCGGAACCCAGCAGGTCGAGGTTGCGGTGGCCTGGAGCGGCCACTGCACTCCAGTCTGGGCGACAGAGTGAGACTCCGACTCAAAAAAAAAAAAAAAAAAGACCTGAGCAAGATCAACCAGTCTTCCCTCAAACACAGGGATCCTCAAGAAGGAACTCTATGGTCTGTAAGGATCCTGTATAAACTGGAGCTTCCTGCAGAAACTGCCTGTAGGCAGGAACAGAGTCAACTATGAGACAAATGAAGAGAGCCTCATGCCAGAATCACGCTGGCCTGGATCAACTCTAAAACGCACTGCTCTTAGACCTCAGGCCAATAAGCCCGCATTTGCTTCCTCTAATTTTAGTTCAGTTTCATCACTTACAAGTGAGTCCCAAACAATACGAATATTGTGCATGAACTTTTGTCCAAAGAGTCTAAACGTACATGAAATATGTTCCTAGAAATTACCAAAACTGACTCAAGGATAGAAAACTTTAGACAAGAACACCACAGAAGAAACTAAAAGGCAGTCAGGGTCTGCCCCTAAAAAAGGCACCAAACACAGATGTTATCATAAACAAACTCTACCAAACTGTGAAGAAACTAATTCCTGTTCTATATACTATTCAAGCCGGAGGCAAAAGATGTCCCCAAACCCACTCTACAAGGCTAGCATAATGCTGATATCAAAACAGAACAAGACCATTTTAAGAAAAAAAGGGAAGGGGATTAGACTGGGGATAAATATAAAATTCCCTAATAAATAAATAAATCATATACTGTACAACAAAGCAAGGTTTATATCAGAAGGCAAGGTTGGTTCAACATTAGGAAGCCTATTAATGTAATTCAGTGCAGTATAAAATCTTTTGATCATCTCGGATGTTAAAACTCATCACTGCCGGGCACAGTGGCTCATGCCTATAATCCCAGGACTTTGGGAGGTAGAGGTGAGATGACTGTCTGAGCCCAGAGGTTCGAGACCAGCCTGGAAAACTTGGTGAGACCTTGTCTCTACAATAAATCAAAAAATTATCTGGGCATGGTGGGTGTGCGCCTGTAGTTCCAGCTACTTGGAAGGCTGAGCCCAGCAGGTCGAGGCTGTGGTGGCCGTGAGTGTACCACTGCACTTTAGCCTGGGTGACAGAGTGAGACTCCAACTCAAAACAAAAACAAGAACAAACTCATCAATGTTGAATAATGGAAAAAACTGAATAAGCTAGGAACAGGAGGAAACATCGAGGCCATTGCAGCCTCGACCTGCGTGATAAGTTACCAGAAACCCAGAGCAAGAATCCTGCTGCATGATGTGATATGGGAACCCCTAAGAGAGGAAGCAACAGGGGGCCATTCAACATCATCCTGGAGGTCCTGCCTCTGTGATTCACAAGAAAAAAAACAAGTGTAAAGGAGGAGATAACACTGCCACTAGCAGGATATAAATTGACTGTCTAAGTCAAGAGATCAACGGAAGAACTCGGAACACTCAACGAGGTCTACAAGGCAAGCAACACAAAGACACAAAGATGGATGCCAGTGATGGTTAGAAACGTAATTTCAAAAGATCCTGTTCTTGTACAAGAAATTTACAAGTCAAAAAAAAAAGAAAGAAAGAAAGAAAGAAAAACCCATTAGTAACAAGTAACTGGGAATTTTTTCTTTTTGAGTTGGAATCTCACTTTGTTGCCCAGGCTGGGGTACAGTGGCACACTCACGGCTAGCCCAGCGTCGAACTGCTGGGCTCTGGCGATTCTTCTGCCTCAGCCTTCCAAGCAGCCAGAACTACAGGCATGCACTACCACATCTAATTTTTTTTTTTTGAGTTATTGTAGAGACTTGGTCTCACCAAGTTCCTGGGCTGGTCTTGAACCTGTGGGCTCAAGCAATCCACTCGCCTCGGCCTCCCAAAGTGTTAGGATAACAGGCTAAGCCACTGAGTCTGGCCTAGTGGGAATTTTATAAAATTCCTAAAATTAAATTGAACAAGAATTGTAAAAGGCCCATACAAAGATATCATCACCTTACAAAAGAACATACCTCATTTATGGATAGGAAGATTTGAAACTGTTCTCTACCCCGAAATCACAGTTTAAAAAACCTGCCAATGAATGTCCCAACAAGACTTTTATTATTTATTTATTTTTTTGAGTTGGTATCTCACTCTGTTGCCCAGGCTGGAGTGCAGTGGCAAGCTCACAGCCACGCTAGTGTCGACCTGCTGGGTTCAGGTGATCCTTTCACCTCAGCTCTTCAAGTAGCCAAAACTACAGGCGCATGCTACCACACCTGGCTCATTTTTTATTCATTGTAGAGACGCGGTCTCGCCAAGTTGCCTGGGCTGGTCTCGAACCCACGGGCTCAGGCAATCCACTGCCTCAGCCACCCAAAGTGCTGGGATTACACACTGAGCCAAACACTTTTAAATGAAAACTAATGGCTGGGCTCGGTGGCTCAGCCTGCAATCCTAGCACTTTGGGAGACTGAGGCGAATGGACTGCCTGAGCCCACGGGTTTGAGATCCACCTGGGCAACTTGGTGAGACCTCATCTCTACAATAAATCAAAAATTAGCTGGGTGTGGTAGCGCATGCCTGTAGTTCCAGCTCCTTGGAAGGCTGAGGCAGAAGGATCGCCGGAGCCCAGCAGGTCAAGACTGCGGTGGCTGGGAACATGCCACTGCACTCCAGTCTGGGTGACAGAGTGAGACTACGACTCAAAAAAAAAAAAAAGAAAGAAAAGAAAAAAGAAAACTAACACCTTTATTCAAAGTTCCTTTGCAAGAAAAAGTATGAAAATATGAAGTGGCCAACGGGACAGATTAATTTCAAAAACAGATCCACATATATGCAGGAATCTAGTTCATTTTAAAAGATGTTTCCAATGAGGAAAGAATGGCCCATTCAAAACACAGCATAGGGACAAGTGGTTTCTTCTTTAGGAAGAATTAGCTCACTACCGCCCATAACATACACATACACATACCTTTAGCTCATCTGGTTTACTTTTTGTATATACGTATAAATTTTTTGTTTGAGTTGGAGTCTCACTCTGTGGCCCAAACTGGAATTGCAGTGGCATGATCATGGGCCATTGCAGCCTCGACCTGCTGGGCTCAGGCAATCCTTCCGCCTCAGCCTTCCAAGTGGCTGGGCACACACCACCACGCCCGGGTAACTTTTTGATTTATTGTAAAGATGAGGTCCTGCCATGTTGCCCAGGCTGGTCTCCAACTCCTGTGCTCAGGCAATCTTCTCACCTCAGGCTCCCAAAGTGCTGGGAATATAGGTGTAAGCCACCACACCTGGCTCTACATACTTTTTTTTTTTTTTTAAGTTGCAGTCTTGCTCTGTCACCCAGGTTGAAGTGCAGTGGCACACTCATGACCACCCCCGCGTCAGCCTGCTGGGCTCTGGTGATCCTTCTGCCTCAGCCTTCCATGTAGCCAGAACTACAGGCGTACACCACCACGATCGGCTAATTTTTTATTTATTGTAGAGATGAGGTCTCGTCAAGTTGCCCAGGCTGGTCTTGAGCCTGCAGGCTCAGGCGATCCCCTCGCCTTGGCCTCCCAAAGTGCTGGGATTACAGGTTGAGCCACCAAGCCTGGCCTGCTACATACATTTTATACATGTGTATTCACACACTCACACAAATGTGTATGTTTAAAGCCACATTAAGCAAACATAAGAGAAAATGAATGAGAGAAGATAAATGAAGTGGTAGCTGAAAAGGATGTGAGAATCAGCACAGGTTTTTTTTTTTTTTGAGTTGGAGTCTCACTCTGTCGTGGCCACTCCCAGCCACCACAGCCTCGGCATGCTGGGCTCCAGCGATCCTTCCACCTCAGCTTTCCGAGTAGCCAGAATTACAGGCGCACGCCACCATGCCCGGCTGATTTTTTTATTTATTGTAGAGATGAGGTCTCGCTGCCCAGGCGGGTCTCGAACCCGCGGGCTCAGGCAATTCACTCACCTCAGCCTCCCAAAGGCACGGGATTACAGGCTGAGCCACCGAGCTCGGCTCAGCACAGGTTTTGTAATTGTTTCAGAGATGGGAGATTCCACAGCAAGTTTAATGCTAACATAATCCATCCAACAGAATGACAAAACAACAACAAAACCAAACACCCAAACCAAAACAGCAAAACCCAACAACACAGAAACCCCAGAAAAGTCCTTAAGAAAGCTATGGAAGAGATAGGCTCCAAAGCACAAGAGGAAAGGTGTAAGTCCCAGAGGCTGACAACAGGAAGTAATGACATGGCAAGGCATGCAAGCACAATTGGCAATGAGAGTTGGCAACGGGAGACAGGGTTCCCTCCAATGGTTGTTTCTTTTCTTTTTTTTTTTTGAGTTGGAGTCTCACTCTGTGGCCCAGGCTGGAGGGCAGTGGCATGCTCATGGCCACTGCAGCCTCAACCTGCTGGGCTCAGGGATCCTTCCACCTCCGCCTTCCAAGTGGTTGGAACCCCAGGCGTGCACCACCACATCCACACAATTTTTTGATTTATCGTAGAGGCAAGGTCTTTCCAAGTTGTCCAGGCTGGTCTCAAGCTCCTGGACTCAGACAATCCTCTCATCTTGGCCTCCCAAAGTGCTGGGATTACAGACGTGAGCCACCGTGCCTGGCTTAATGGCTATTTCTTAATGAAGTATGAGTCATGGTCAGTAACTACCACAGGAAAGGGGGATTGGAGATGAAACAGCAGTTTTGACACCCCAGAACAATCTGCTGGGCAGTAGAGTGTCCATTTGAATTTCAGTAACTTAAGGAACAACTAGTGGGCCAGATTGGCTGTTTCCTTGCCTAATAACAGTGACTTGGGTTTGGGCATGGGGGTGAATGATTGGGTTCACCCAGGGTTAGAGTTTTACTAGAATACAATGTAGGGAGACGGGGAGTGGAGGGTGTGGACCATGGAATTAATGCTACACAAGAAGGGAAGTGAAGACAGGTTAGTGATGAGAATGTAAGTGCTGGTTTAGAGGAGGAGGATTAAGAATTTTTGCAGGGTGGGTAGTTCAGTAAGCCAGGAAGAAAGCCATGAGGTGGTGAGTGTACAGGTATTGAAATTCAAAAGGTGCTGCAATTTCTATTGATGTCAGGGGTCCATGGAGTGACCAGGGACATAGGAAGCAGGCTGGAACAGAAAGGCAGTGTTGGGGACATCAAGGAACCAGAGGGCCATACTGTTGAAGAGTTCCATCCATGAGATGTAGAAAATAGCAGAGGTGGAAGACTAAGCCAGGAAAACAATCTTCAACGGCTGAGCAGTGACTAAAAGGTCAATGACAGCAATGAAGATGGAGGATGTCTAGCCAGGGGCAGAAACTTCACAAAAATGAGATGGCGTGGTTTGCAAGAGGGCTGGTGGGGAGAGATGGTCTGAGTAGCCACAAGGAGGCCACCAACTCTACCTTCTGGTGCTGAGGTACAAAGGGTAAGGGCAAAAAAGTTGCCTCCGTTTAAAAGGTTATAAAACAATCTACACACTCAGGAAATAACCAGGTTTCATATAAAACCAGGAGATGGAGGAACCATTCATTCAAAACAAGGTTACGGATACAGAGGCCTACATAGCACACGTTCTGGAGGTGACAGATGGTTAAGGGTGGGAGAGAGATGAGGTCCAACCTGGAGGTGTACACAACAGCATGGAGGTGAGCACTCCTGTATAAATGGGTGATTAGAAGGCAGGCAAAGCAGCTCGCCAGGCACAATGGGATTTGTCCTGAGCATCTCTTAGTGGCAGGGGAATGTCAGGTCTTGGGGCTGTAATCCTGAACGCTTGAATCAGTGTTAACTGCAAGTCCCAGTTTGGCAACTGGGACTGTTCCCAGTTGCCAAACACATGCACGGAGGCATAGCACAGGGCCTGGGGCTTTCTAAATGGTTAACAAGAGAGAATAAACCACCCAAGAAATATTCCAGCAATTCCGTATTTCCTTCCCGTCAGCCCACTGACCCACAGGCCTCCACGGAGGAGCAGTTTTTAACTCTACAAGTCTCCCTCTCCACCCCAGAGAGTCACTCAGACACCAGCTCAAGTCACTACCCACCAGGGGTTTAATTCTCCTAAGCCAGAAGGTCAGTTCAGAGAGGGGCCCTGCCTCCTCCCCATCAAGGGGTGAAAATCTGCAGAGCACCCTGGGAATGTCCAAGTCCAGAGGAGCCAGAGACCAGTCCCTGAGCAAGCGGAGAAGTGGGTTCTGGGGTCTCAGGCTGCCTCCTCCTCTTCACTCTCCTCTTCACTCTCGTGGTACTGTCTGCGGTTGGTGTTAACAAAGAGGTCAGAATCATCTTCAGAGCTGGACTCTTCTGATGACCGTGGCTCCGCTGGCAGTTCTGGTTGAGTTTGTCTGTGTGGGAAAAAAGAAGCGTTAACCCAACACTTTCTGGGAAAACCAGATCTGCAATGAAGGAGTTGCAAAAAAGGACGAACATTTGGCCAAGCGGTCAGGGTCCTACAGGCCTGCCAAAGGACAGCATCCCCAAAATGCTAAAATGAGGGACAGAGCCAGACCAAACAGTGGGAAATTTTGGCCAAAGAAAACAGGCTAAAGACTGCCCTCCACCTCAAAAGTATGTTACAGTTATACATAACAATGGTTCTATCACCAATGAATGCTTAATGGACTCACATTACATACATAGTACTGTACGAAGCAATTTCACAAGCATTAGCTTCTCTAATCATCACAAAGCTCCCATTTTATAGATGAGGAAATCTAGTCTTAAGAGATTAAATAACTTGACTAAAGCCATTCTGATATAAGCAGCAAGGCCAAGATTTCAACCCAGAGTATCTGGTCTTGAAGTCATAGTCACAACCACATACTATACCACACACTTAGGAGCTCTCAACATGTACCCCAGGTAGGCAGAAAGGAAGGCTCCATTTCTTCCTCAAGGCACCAAAGCACAAACCCCGTGTTTGTCTTTCCTACCACAAGGTTTGCTCCTCACCTGCTCCTGTTGCTGTGTTTCTCAGCCACTTCAGAGAAGGCCTCGGGCCTACGCCAAGAGAAAAGCCAGAGTCAGAGAGTACAAAGAAATCTCTCAACAAGAGCTGTTTCCAGCTGCTGTCCCTGCTGGGATGCCATGATCTTCCCTTCTTCAATTCCCAAGCTAGGTAGTCAATCCCCTAGAAGTCAGAGAGCCAATGGTCAAGGAGCCCACCATACCAGAGCCCTTCCTTTTGCAGGGAGCGCACATGGTTCTTGCAGAGCACAAAGGAGATCTCAGCTTTCACTTTTTCTCCCTCTTCAATGGGGTCAACAATGACAAAATCCCCTGTAGGTGAGAAAAAGTGAAGTTGGTCCTGCTTACAATGGGGAGAACCAAGGCCACAAGAAGCGGTTCTATCATCCAGCTTCTCTCACCTCTCTTGATCCAAATGTTCTTGCGGTATTTGGAGGGCATGCTCACCAGGAAGCGTTGCCCTTGGGCTGTCTCCACCTCATGCAGATTGTTCCCTGGGGTCCTGAGGACCTGGTCCAGGAGATACCAAGAATCACTCAGCCTCATCAGTCAGATCAAACACCCTCTGAGCCACACTGCTCCCTACCCCCACCACAGGGGCCCTACAGGAATGGGGGGCAAGAGCAGCTTGTGCCCAGTGCCACTCACCCTCACAATCTCCTGATGGTCAGAGGGCACCATGTGCTCCCCCAACACCTCCTTCACCACGTGCTTCCTCTTGGTGGCCTGAGACATGCTGGGTCCTGGTCCAGGGTGGTTAGGGATGCAGAGACTGTCAACCCCTTCTCCTGAGTTCCTTGGATGGGGGGTTCAGAACCCAGGACTGTTTTAAAGATGAGGAGAGGACTTTTACTGACAGTGGCCTGCTTAAGAACATGGGCTCCGGGTACCTGCACAGTGAATATTTCTATACCTAGCCCTGAATTGTACCCCACGATTTTAAATAAAAATTTTAAAAAGGGGGGAAAAAAGAACATGGGCTTTGAAGCCTAATTGCCTGGATTTAAGCCCTACCTTAGCATTTCTTTCTTTCTTTCTTTTATTTCTTTGAGTCAGAGTCTCACTTTGTCGCTCAGGCTAGAGTCTAATAGCACGCGCATAGCCACCACAGCCTCAACCTGCTGGGCTCAGGCGATCCATCTGCCTCAGCCTTCCAAGTAGCTAGAAATACAGGTGTATGCCACCACGCCCAGCTAATTTTTTGATTTATTGTAGAGACGAGGACTCACCAAGTTGCCCAGGCTGGTCTCGAACCCCTGGACTCAGGCAATCCTCTCACCCGGCCTACCTTACCATTTCTTAACTTCAATTTGTCTAGGCACTAGATAAAATAATAGCTAACTTGTTGGACGCGGTGGCTCAAGCCTGTAATCCCAGCACTTTGGGATTCCGAGTGAGACTCTGACTCAAATAATAATAATAATAATAATAGCTAACTTAACATTGTTATGAAACAGCAAAACTAAAGCACTTAGGACAGCGTATGTCATTAGAAACAACTCCCATTACCCTAAGTACTAGTGTAATCATAAAAGTATACACATGTTGCAGGAAAATCATTCAGGCAGCCTCTCCGGAAGGAGGGTGAGACATCCTGATCTTCCCCAACACGCTTGTCCACCCCAAGACTAGCACAACCACACAACACAGAAACTCGATCTTCCAACGCGCGACAAGGGGAGACCTATGAGGTGACCACCGCGACGGCCGAAGCCAGGAAAAGAGTTAACTAGCGGTCGGTCAGCAGGCTTGGCCTGTGGCATCTGCCTTCTCTCTGACTTGGGTATTCGGAAGACGAGGGCTGGTTCCTCCCGATACTGATGGTTTCCAAAGGGAACTCCGACGTGTCATCGCTGGTTGCCGTTCCCTGTCCTCTCCCTCCCCAACCCGGAGAAAAGGCCTTCAGATGAAGACCCACACTCACTCTGCCCTGGGCTCCCGGCGGCGCTCCCCGAGCAACCCGGTCTTCCAGAATGGACGCTGAGAGCGGCTCGTCCACGACGCTGAGCCAACCGAAGCACAGAAGACGGGCGTGCCGGCGGCCGCGACGATAACGTCACCTGGAAGTCGGGTCTCCGGTGTTCCCAGCTCCCACCAACCCGACTGTGAGGAGCGTGACAGGAGTCTGCATCGGACTCTTCCGAAAACTGCACTTCCGGCGCCCTCCCGGAAGCCTCCCAGCCGCCCTTCGCCTCTCTTGTCCGTCCCTCTAAGTCTTCACACCGTCAGGTCGGTCGAGCCTAAGTCCAAGAGTTCCGGGCGCCGGGCAACAGAGAGAGGAAGTGTTCTCCCTGGAGGCCTCTCTCCTTCAGACCGGAAGAGCTGCTCGTGAAGCGAAATCATAGAAGGCAGCTGGGCTTCCCGAGAAGGACCGGAAAGGAGCGCCTCCTCAGGACGCCGTCGAGGTCCGGGGCGCCTCAACTCTATAGTTCTAAGTGGCTAGAAGTGCCCAATTCAGTTTTTTTTTTTTTACGCGGCTCCGCGGGTGACCCGGAAGCGGAAGTGGAAGAAAGTTCTAGTGGATTGAGGTATCGGCGGGAGCGGCCG